>NW_026718530.1:0-22814 GCF_029784015.1 Lycium ferocissimum | reverse complement strand
TGTTCCTCGAAATACGACCTATAAAATGGCTACTATTCATTCAATTCAATTGAAGCCTAATGACTCCATTTTGACTAGAAAGCTATCAAACGTCCGAAACCTATGTAAAGGTGATCAGTTGACTTTGAAATCCTTATGTATGATCTTATAGACTCTAAACGTTCATAAATTATGATTGCCACCTCGACTTGACCCGAGGTGGGCCCGCTAACTTCCAGAGATGCCTTATTTGTTCTACCGGGATCTCTTTTTGGGATAAGTTTCGATAAAGAATCTCGATTTTGAAATTTTCCCTTATGAAATAATGTTTGAACCCTATGAGATACTATGCTACGTTTTGGAACCATACGTACCACTTTGGAAATATTTTGTGGAATAAACTTAGTACTAATTAATTATTTGACTATCTTGGTTAATGAATTAACTTATGGTAATCACGTTTTGAAAGGCTATTTTGACATACAAATTGCATTGTTTGCTCACGACTCCGCTCGTGCCTTATTATGACTTCGTTCACGGTTCCGGAGCCGGTTTTGTGATGCGTGCGTATCTTGCGGGTCGGAAGTATGTTGTGTTTCGGTTTTCCGAGACCTCGCCATAGGGCGGTTGCCGTATATGGAGTTATCTTTGTGATATGGCAGATGATACGATTTGTTTTGTTGACGCGGTATGTTAGGTGTGATACGATATGTTTGGGGTTTGTACGGGATTTGAAACCTTCTGGAGTATCTTTGTGTTGTGGCGCCAGCGTCGGAGTGGTGACCACGTTCACGAGCGTTGTGCATGATTTTGATTTGCATTATGTATATATGTCATAATACGGCTTTTGGTTATCTTTGATTCGATATATTTCTCTCCGTATCCTTATTTGCTGTGATTTGGATTTGTACTCGATGCTTTACATACTCGGTACCTCTTTTCTTGACCCCCTTTCTTCGAAGCCGCGTTTCATGCCGCGAGGTACGGACGTTGGTGATCCTCCACCTGTAGGCCACGCCTCTCGCTATATTGGATTGCTCCCTTTGATCCGGAGCTTATATTTTGGTATATATCTTCGTCATGTATATTTTGATGTATATTTGGACTATTTGGGGTACGGCGGGGCCCTGTCCCGTCATGTGATTCCCGTCCGCCGTCTGAGGGTCCGTGGACATATTTTGTGGGTTGTGCCTACTTCCGTGTATTTGTGTTTGTATACGGTGTGTTGGGCGATCCCATTCGCGCGGCGGCCGGTCCGCGTATGTATATACGATATTTTGTGGCCTGTGTGGCCTTTGTTGGTATTTTACGTGTGCGGGGGTTATTTTGGTTAGTCCATAAAACAAAGGAAACTCCGCCGAAATTTACACCTGGAAATTATCTAAATTTGAAATATAGCCTTGATGGCTTCTGTTGTCTATTTGCTCGCGTTCGTTATGTTTTGAGATAGTGTTTGATGGATACGTTTGGGTGCCCAGATCGGGCACTAGTCACGGCCTACGGGGTTGGGTCGTGACACTTACATACTCAGTACGTTGCTCGTACTGACGTCCCCTTCTTGCGGATTTGCGTTCATACCGCGTGTGCACACCCGGATGAGTTGAAGATATTAGCGAGAAGATGTTCAGGACCGGGCGAGCTCCATTTTCTCGGAGTGTTGCCGAGTCGAGCATTATGATATGGTTCCATGTTCCATGTTAGAGACTTTGCGGACGATTGTCGTGTATGTAGTATGTCGGTTTTGTAAGCGGCTCCATGATGTATTGTGATGCATTATTCTACGGGTCTTATACGATCCCGGGTGTCTTACTTGATTTGAAAGGGATGAAAAGCGGGTGGTTTCGAAAAGCTTTCACTATGTACTCATGTTATGCTATGAGGGCCCCAATATGATTATGAGTGCCACGAGTCGAGGGTTCACTCGGCCCTAGGTAAGGGTCGGGTGCCCATCACGCCCTAATGGAAATTAGGGTGTGACACTAACGCTCCAGCGGTATTCATGGATCTTATAAATCGGGTATTCAGGCCGTTCTTGGATATGTTCGTGATCGTATTTATTGATGATATTCTGGTTTATTCTCGGTCAGAGGAAGAGCACGGCATCATCTGAGGACGGTACTTGGGGTACTTCGACATCGAAATTATATGCTAAATTTTCTAAATGTGAATTGGTAGACATCGGTGGCATTCTTGGAACATATTATTAGAGCCGACGCATCGGGTGGATACCCGGAAGATCGAAGCCGTGAAGTGGCCCGGCCTACGACGCCTACGAGAGGTACGTAGCTTCCGGGATTGGCTGGTTATTACGAAGATTTGTGGAGAAATTTGCTTCAATTTTAGCGCCTTTAACAAGGCTAACTCGGCGGGAGCCAAGTTCCGGTGGATTGATGCTGTGAACGAAGCTTCCGATTCTTTGAAGGAGAAATTGATTACGGCTCCGGTTCGACACTTCGGAGGGACCGGATGGGTATGTTATATATTGTGATGCTTAGGTATTGGGTGGGTTACGTATTAATGCGGCACGGCGAGTTATAGCATATCTTCTTGACAGCTCAAAAAGCACGAAAAGAATTATCCCACTCATGATCTGGAGCTGGCCGCGGTGATCCATGCTTTGAAGATATGGAGACATTATTTATATGGTGTTCATGTTGATATTTATACAGATCACAAGAGCCTCCAATATATCTTTAAGCAGAAGGAGCTGAATTTGCGGCAGAGAAGGTGGTTAGAGTTCTTTGAAAGATTATGATGTTGATATTCTATACCATCCTGGCAAAGCCAATATGGTAGCAGATGCACTCAGCCGTAAATCTATGGGCAACCTAGCGGACGTGCCGTCAGAAAAGAAAGAAATGGTTCGTGAAATTCATCGGTCCGGCAAGTCTTGGAGTCCGTTTGGCCGAATGCGGGGATGCGGGATTTGTTTGAGAGAGTTCTTTGAATCTTCTACCGGAAGAAATAAAGCGCCGCCAATATGAAGATCTGTTCAGTGCGGTACGGAGACACGGCCCGTGAAAAGGAGAAGACTCCGTTCGAGAGATTACACCGGATGGTGTATTATTACACGGGGGTAGGCGTGTGTGCACGAGGTTGCGGAGTTACGGTGACAGGTTATGGGCGAGGCACATTATGCCCGTTATTCTGTTCATCCGGGAGCTACAAAAATGTATCACGACCTCGGATATCATGCTGGTGGGATGGTATGAAAAAGGATATAGCAGAGTTCGTTGCTCAGTGCCCAAATTGCCAGCGGAGTTAAGATTGAGCACCAGAAGCCCGGTGGACTATTGCAGGAAATGGAGATTCCGACGTGAAAGTGGGAGATAATTAATATGGACTTCATTACAGGTTTGCCTCGCACTCCGCGGAAGTATGATTCCATCTGGGTTATTGTTGATCGGCTGACAAAATCAGCCCACTTTCTTCCCGTCAGGACCACTTATTCGGCTGAGGATTATGCCAGATTATATATTAAGGAGATAGTAAGACTTCACGGAGTTCCCATATCTATCATCTCCGATAGAGGTGCCCAGTTTACAGCTAATTTCTGGAGGTCATTTCAAGACGGATTGGGGACCCAGGTAAGTCTCAGTACAGCATTCCATCCTCAGTCTGATGGACAGGCCGAGCGTACTATCCAGATGCTAGAAGATATGTTACGGGCCTGTGTTATTGATTTCAGAGGTAGCTGGGACGATCACTTGCCATTGATTGAATTTGCCTATAATAATAGCTACCACTCCAGTATCCAGATGGCACCGTACGAGGCGTTATATGGCAGAAAATGCAGGTCACCGATTGGCTGGTTCGATGTTGGTGAAACTAAATTAATTGGTCCAGATATGATCCAGCAAGCGGTAGACAAAGTGAAGCTTATTCGAGAAAGATTATTAGCGGCCAAAAGTCGACAGAAATCATATGCAGATAATCGACGTCGGCACTTGGAGTTCCAGGTTGGTGATTGGGTATTCCTGAAGGTATCACCTATGAAAGGTGTTATGAGATTCGGCAAGAAAGGGAAGCTCAGTCCAAGATATATTGGGCCTTATTAAGTTATCCGGAGAATAGGCAAAGTTGCTTACGAATTGGATGCGTACCGGTTGGGAGCGGTGATGCCGGTATTCCATGTTTCTATGCTCCGTAAGTGCATTGGTGACCCTTCCGGGATATTTCGTAGATGATGTCCAGGTCACGGAGGAGCTATCCTATGAAGAGCGACTGTAGCTATATTGGATATTCGGGGTAAGAAGGGCTGGGAACAAGGATGTAGCTTCGTTAAGGTGTCTTTGTGGCGGAACAACAATCGGGAGGAGATGACCTGGGAAGCTGAGGAGCAGATGAAGAAGAAGTATCCTCACTTATTTTCGGTGCCCACAGGAAATTTAAATTCTTTACTTGACTATGTTGATCAATGAATGAAATTGTGTGTGATAGCTATAAAAGAACTCCCCCGAACTATTTATAAGGCCCGTAAGGTTAGTTTAACATTCGAGGACGAATGTTCTAAAGGGGGGAGGATGTTATATCCCGTATTTTGAACAACGGGACAACATGAGCGAACTACGATAAGTTGGGGACAAGACTATCCCGAGATACGAAGTAGAGACTTTTGTATGCTTAAAGGCTTAAGTTGTGTATGATTTCATTGGGATGAAAATGTTAGGGAAACATTTGGGAACAATTCCATTTTTAGTAAGTATTCTATTTTGGAAAGTTGAAAATTCAAAAAAAAAAAAAAAAAAAAAAAAAGAGAAAATAAGGCACCATGTGGCCGGCCACCTTAGGTGTGGGCCTTGGCCACATGGATGATCAATATATGGCCACTTAAAGGATGACTTAGTCATCTTATACACCATTTCAACACTTAGAAAAATTCTAGAAAAATCAAGAAAACAAGGAGAGGAGAAAAACAAGAGGGTTTCGGCCAAGGCTTGAAATTTCAAGACAAAAATCAAGCCATCAAAAAAATAATTTCTTCAAGCAAACTTGCTAATTGAAGGGTGCTTATTAACGTGGAAGTGTTGTTAGAAGCGATAGATTATTCGTTTTCATCCTTGGCCAACTTTAGGCAAGTGAGAAGTTGAAGAAGAAAGGTGAGTTTTAATCTTGTTTTATGTGTTATGAATGGTTTATATGTGTTGTAGTATGCTAAAATGGAAGAAATTCATGGTAGAAATCAAGTTGAAGTTGAGGCCGTATAGGTGGGTTTGGCCGTGTGTGTGTGTGTTGTGTTGAAAGCAATGAATTAATTCTAGTTAGCATGTTTTGGTTGTTGTAGTGTGAAGAAAAGAATGTAAATCATCTTTATGTGTGTGTTGGCCGAATAGGTCCCCCTTTGTGTAGTTGAGAATGAACAATCGTCGTTAGTATTTTTCGTTGTCGTCGTTATGGATTCTATGATGAAAATGCAGGTTTAATGACTCAAAGTGATGTTGTGTGTCACGACCCAACCCCGTAGGCCGTGACTAGTGCCCGAATTGGGCACCCGAACACATTCATGAATCCGAGTCGCAAACAGATGGCTTATACAGAGACCATATCAAACAACCTGTCTCGAGCATTATATCAAACCGACGCAAACACATCTCAAACACGGCCATATATATATCGAAGTCGAGAGGCTATCAAATGGCGCAACGGCCCAAAACATATACAAATGCAAGCCGACAAAGGCTGCCACGGCGAATGGGATCGCCCGGAAGATATATCATACAAACACAAGCGTACGTAATGGGCATAACCCACATACACGTCCACAGACCTCTAAACAGACAAACAGAATCATATGACTGGACAAGGCCCCGCCGTACCCCTGAACAAATATGTACAAATGCAACGAATGAATATATACCAAAATGTGGCTCCGGAATAAGGGGAGCACTCCAAACAGCAGAAGAGGGTGTCCTAAAGCGGTGGATCACCAAGCTGTGCGTACGTACTGCCGGGCATGAAACGCGACCCCGAAGAAAGGGGTCGATACGAAATATGCTGAGTATGCAAAGCGAGAAAATGTAGTATACAAATGCGAGTCGTCACCGAAATAGAGGTACGAGAGAATAAATGCATTTCCAAAATATCAAAATGTTTACTTTAAAAATACGAATCATGCATAGGCACGTAAAATATGGTCGCCGCTGTCGATGGCGCCATAACATGCGCATAACACCGAAGGTTTCAAATCTCCGTATCCGTCACATATCATACACGGCATAACGCCATACACGGCATAACACCAAATATAAGAGGAACCGCCCTCGAGCGGCGGGGCTCGGTGAACCATAAACACGAGCATAACACCTATATATCATAGTGCGCACGACAACGAGAACCGGCCCGGGACTCGGCGAAAGATATAACAGAATGCACGAGCAGAGTCGTGAGTACACATATGCATAAAATCATTATAATAGACTCAAATGATAAGTAAAATGATCATACTTAGAAATCGGAATAATAACCAAATCAAATTCTTTCAAAAGTCGTCAGGATTACAAAAAAGAAGAGTCGCGGGACCCACGGACGGGTGTTGACCCGAGACGGGACCGCCTATGAAAATCATACTCATCATACATCATACAATCACCTACAAGCATATCGAGGCAATCCGAGCCTTTCTGTGAAAGATACGGGCGTTCGTAGTTACGGAACTTTTTAAAAACGAACTTTTTGTGCAAAAGTTAAAAATCAAATATTTCAAAGACATAAAGGCCACTATTCATCATATTAACATACGAATTCCAAGAAACGAATAAGAGTCATAAACGTGCTCGGATTGCGGGAATCGAATTTCCTCGAGGCTCGTGTCATAGCCTATTTGAAACTAAGGCATGCCAAAGAAGAAAGAATCGAGCTTTACATACCTCGTACGCACTCAACGCTAGCTCAAACTCAAGATAAATCCAACCTACGTCTCGGGCTGCCCAAGGTCTACAAACAAGTCATAATATGCCAAACATTAGCTAGAGATATTTGGGCATTTAATTCCAATTTAGCCCTTAATTCTATAGAAATTTGGGCAGCATTTCCCCTGTAAATAGGCCAACCCCGAGAATTTAACTCGGCCAAATCAACAACAACAACCAACCTAGAAACATTAATAATCAATCCGAAAGGCAACACAACATTAATAACTCTCTTTTCCATCATTCAACAACATTCATAAATTCAATTCAACGGCTTACCTTCAAGCCAACATCGACGCTTATACATTCAAATACTAACCCGAACCCATACCAACAATATTTAAAGACATTCTAAGCAATTCATATAACATTTCCAACAATCCAACAATTGTTCCAATCTACCCGAAATCAGTCCCCAAACCCGAGAACCTCACTTTAACACATTCCTCATTTTCAAATCATGATTTGCATCCACAATCCACACTATAACGATATCATTCTCGTAATTATACAAATTACATTAAATGCACATAACCTCCAATTCAGCCCACAACACTTACGACATCAATTTGAGTCATTAAACATTCATTTCCAACATAGAATTCATAACGACGACGACTAAAACATTAAGCGATATTAATTCATTTCTTGTTACATAAATGGCCTACATTCGGCCAACACCTCCCACCAACATATAAAGATGATTCTCATTCATTACTCCACTCTACAACAATCACAACATGCTACATAAGATCAATTCATCACCTCAACACACACGACATACACACACCTCACACGGCTAACACACCGTACGCACACGACTCACTTACGACATACTATTTTTCATGATTTTCATCCATTTTAACATACTACAACATGCATACAGCCTTTATAACATATAAAACATGATCAATTCTTACCTTTCTTCTTCAAATCCACATTTCGCCTAGGGTTTGCAATTGACACAACGAATGGTTGGATGACCCGAACAACACTTTCACGTTACTTAGGGACCTCAAATTAGTGGGTTTACATCAAGGAAATAATTTTGGGATGGATTGAATTGAAGTTGGTTTTCCTTGATTCTTGGCTTGAGAGCCTCATTGTGGAGTTCTTCAAACTTCTATTTTTTTTGTTAAGTGTTGGAATGAATTAGGATGACTTAGAAGTCATCTTTTGTACTATAATATGAAGTGCACAAGTGTCCTTGGCCCACACATGTGTTGGACCAATTAAAATTTTCCACAAATTGTGTGGGCCAAGTCCCACACCACCCAACAAGGAAAATATGCATGATTTCCAACTTTCCATAATTCCAATTTTGGTCCCAAATTTTCCTAATTTTTTCCATGCCAACAAATTCATGCACAACTTATGTCTCAAAATCAAATTGAAGGTCAAAAGTCTCGACTTTGCATCCCGGAATGGTTTTGTCTCTAACTTATCATAGTTAATCCGGATTGTTCCAAGGTTCAAAAATGCGGGATATAACATCGTGTTGGTTATGGGTTGAGTTGGAAGTTAATGTGAATTTTATGTAATTTTTATAGTTATGGAAATTGCATTGCTAATGTGTGGATTATTGGTGTAAATTATGAATTTGGAAGAGAAGAATGTGTGTGGTGTTGTTCTCGGGTTTGGGGAGAAATTTGGGTGAATTGGAGTGTGGTTGGGTTGTTTGGAAAATTTTATGAATTGGTTAAAGCGTTCTTGAATATTGTATGAATGGTTTTGTATTAGTAATCGAATATATAAACGTTGATATTAGTTTGAATGTAAGTAGTTGAATGGAAAATAATGGTTGTTGTTAAGTTATATAAAGAAGTATATTTAATGGTAGAATGCATTTTTGAATTGATTGTTGGTGTTGTAGCTTGGTTGTTGGTTTCGTTGTTGTTGAATTTGGCCGAGTTGAATTCTCGGGGTGTTGTATTTATAGGGGAAATCTTTGCCGGAATTTTTGTAGAATTTGATGTCCGTTTGGAATTGAATGCCTAAATGTCTAGCTAATGTTGAATACATATTGGCATTATGTAGATCTTGGAGTGCCCGAGGCTTGAGGGTTAGCTTAGCTTGAGAGCAGACGAGGTATGCGAAGCCTATTCTTTCTTTCTTTTAGCATGTCCTAGAATTAATTAGGTTGTGACACGAACCTCGGGGTAACTCCACTCTCGGGATCCGAGCTCATATTTGCGTTTTATTCACTTCTGAAGATTTACTCTCTTAATGTAACCTAACTAAGGCCTTTATGTTTTCATTTGATTGAATTTCAAAGGTTTTGTAAAAAATTTTGCTTTTAAAGATTCCGAAACTACGAACGCTTGTAACTTCCGTAGACGAGCTCGGATCGCCCGAAACTTTCGTAGGGGATTCCATAAGGCGTAACATCCCCTAACTTCCATAAGCGGGCTCGGATGGGGTGGGCACCGTCCGTGGGTCTCGCGACTTTTCTATGTTCGTTAATGGCCTTCGGGAAAGACTTAGTATTACTTTCACCTTAACTCCCGAGCATGGATTTCTTATTTATTTAATGAGTTCATGATTATGATTTTATGCATATTGTCACTCACGACTCCGCTCGTGCATATGGTTAGTACTTCTAACATGGGATCCACGGTCGGCTATGTTCGTGCGCACTTTGATATATTCCGGAGTATGATGTGTCCGGTACGCCGAGTCCCCTTTGGCCGGGTACCGTGTATATTTGGCGTTATGGGGTGTTACGGCGTTATGATGTAATATGATATGTCGGGTTTCGGAGATATGAAAACTTCTGGAGTATGATGTGGTATGGCGCCATCGACAGGCGGGCGACCATCGTTCTAAGAGCCTATGCATGATTTATGTTTTTAAACTAAATATTTGACATTACGCATTTCGTACTTATTTTACGCATCTTACGTTTCGATTATGATTCTATTCTAACGCATTTCTTGCTTTGCATATACTCGGTACATATTCCGTACCGCTACCCCGCTTTTCTTCGGGGGGGGGGGTGCGTTTCAT
This sequence comes from Lycium ferocissimum, assembly GCF_029784015.1. Taxonomy (NCBI): domain Eukaryota; kingdom Viridiplantae; phylum Streptophyta; class Magnoliopsida; order Solanales; family Solanaceae; genus Lycium; species Lycium ferocissimum. The sequence goes on along the minus strand of NW_026718530.1, from coordinate 12,921 downwards.
GCCCACGGTACGAGACTCTGCTTGGTGATCCCCGCCTAGGACACCTACTGCGCTTGCACGGGATTTTGCTCCTTCATCCGAGCCTATATTTTGGTATATATACTTTTTCTGTTGCATATGTATATATTCATTCGGGGGTACGACGGGCCCTGTCCCTTCATATGATTCGTTACTCTGTTTAGGGGTACGTAGACATGTATGTGGGTTATGGTTGTGTACGTAACGATATGTTGTGCGTTTATGTTTTGGGCGGTCTATCCGCCGCTTGCCGGCCTGACCATTACATATGCTTATTTTGATATGTTATGCACATTACGACAGCCTCACCGGCTTTTATGACATATGTTGACTATTATGCGTTAATCTGAGACTCTATGTGATCATTTACATTTATGCGAATTAGTATGTTAGTTCTGAGTGGCAGGTGTGTATGAGTGTCCAATTCGGACACTAGTCATGGCCTACGGGATTGGGTCGTGATAGATATCCTAAGCTGGCGGATCACCAAAACGGGCATTATATTATGCGGGCATGAAAATCGAATCCCCGAAGAAAGGAGGTCGATTATAATATGTGCGAGCATGTAAATACGAAATACGGAAGAAACAAGATCATGCGGAAATAAGGAGTATAGAAAACTAGCACAATAACCAGAAAACCACAAGGCTTGCCTTTGAAACATAAATCATGCGTGTCAATATCATACCCAATCCGTTATGGGACTGAATGACATAAGTAGATAGTCATCCTGTACATATGTATATATAACGTGTCCCGTGCCACGATAGCGAGGGACTCGGTGAACAAAGTCATCATATGGCATCCGGCCGTCATCCCCGTATCATCATATCATCATGTCATCATATCATCATATACATATATATAACGTGTCCCGGCCTTCTAGTGAGGGACTCGGTGAACAATGAAAGATCGGATCCGTGCACGAGAACATATGCATACGGACTCGGCGAAAGATGTAATAACGGTATGCACGAGCGAGTAGTGAGTAACCATACGCATATAAATCATCTTTTGAGACTCAATAGATAAGTAGTCTAATCAACGCTTAAGTATCGGGATAATAGTCATACTGGACTCTTTGAATATCATTATGAACTATATCAAAATAAAGCCTCTATGGATCATAGCCATGTATCAAATTAATACGGACGAGAACTTATAAAAGTTATGGTCATTAGTCATTATAGAGTTTTTCAGGAATAGAACTTTCATGAATCATTTACTATCCGATCATATAGACAGCTCGAGGGCAGTAGCATGACTATTTTAAGAATTCTAATATCAAGAAGTGAATAAGAATCATAATACATGCTCGGAACTTATGAATAGAATTACCCGAAAGCTCATATCGTTTCATACTTACATCTAGGACATGCCAAAAGAAAGAAAGGATAGGCTTTACATACCTTTATCGTTTACTCGCAATACAACACGTATACGCTGCCCAATAGTGTCTCAACCTATATTAAGACGTCAAGAACTACGATTAAACTACGAAGGGATTCAAAAACGTATCCGAACGTTAATAATTCCTTTCTAGATAATTAGACGACGTTTCGCTTTTATTCAAACCAACTACATCCAACCAAGCCAACATCACTAATCATGCATTCAAGTATCAACCCGAGACTATTCAAACATGACTCGATGACACTCCGGACAGCTTGTACAACACTCCAAAATAGCCCAACCAACACACAATACAACATATAATCTTCCAAGTTCAACAAGAACAACAACAACACATTCTTTTCCTTCAAATTCATGAACTATACCAACAACCACATAAATACAAGAAACTATATTGACATCATATTAACTTCTACAACAGCCCACAAACAATTACAACTCCAACTTGAACCATTAAATCCTTTCATTCTCATCATAAAATCCATAACAACAACAACCAAAATTCTAAGTAAATCAATCCATCATTTTTCTCCTAAAACAGCCCACGGCTTGGACAGCCTTCCAACATCAACATACACATTTTTTTACATCCAATTCACATTTATAAATGTTCACAACACATCCAAACTCACCCTAAAACATGCAAAGAAAGTTAAACCTTACCTTTAATACTTGACCCTTCAACGGCTAGAATTGCAATTTGAAATAACACTTGTTCTTGTTGCCTTAATGAACACTTTCACATCACAATTGTCCTTCCAATTCAGCTAGAGCACCTTGAAAATTAATTAGGATCAAGATCACAAGCTTGCAAGAAAATCAACCATGGCCGAGAGCCATGTTCTCTCTATCTCTAAGTTTTTCTTTTGTTTGTGAAGATGATAAATGATTCATTAGTCATCAATTTCCCTTTTTATATGCCACACATGGTGGTGACACATGTCCAACCTTGACATGTGTTCCATTATCCTCCATGAACTAATCACATTCGGCCATATGTTGTGGGGCCTACTTTGTGGTCTAATTAGGCTAATTAATCATAATTAATCACTAATCCCCACTTAATAATCTAATCATGGTTAATTAATCCCAAATCTCCATTAATATTTCCATGCTGATTAAAATTTATAAGCAATTCGTGCATTAATAAAAATTGGGGATTACAAGTCCTTGTCTCATATCCATACGTAATCTTGTCCTTGGACTTATGCCGATTAGCTTACGAATAATCCGTCGTATAAAAATACGGGATATAACATCCTTCCCCCTTTTAGAAAATTCATCCTCGAATGTTAAACTAGTCTCACAAGATCTTATAGGAACTTTGGGGGAGTCTCTTTTATAGCTATCACATACAGTTCATTTATCAATCAACATAACCGATTTAGGAGTTTAGATTACCTGTAGGTATAGGAAACAAGTAGGGATACTTATTCTTCATCTCCTCTTCGGCTTCCCAGGTCATCTCCTCCCTGTTATTGTTCCACCACAATACCTTAACTAAGCCACGTCTTTAGTACGCAACCTTCCCGACGATCCCGGTATAAGATAGCTACAGGATTTTTCTCGTACGATAACTCCTCCATTACCTGGACATCATCCACAGGGAATACCCTAGAAGGATCACCGATACATTTGCGAAGCATAGATACGTGGAAGACTGGGTGTACTGCTTCCAAATCAGATGGTTGGTCTAATTCATAGGCAACCTTGCCTATCCTACGGACAATCTAATAAGGCCCAATATACCTCGGGCTAAGCTTCCCTTTCTTGCCGAATCTCATCACACCCTTCATGGGTGACACCTTCAAGAATACGTAATCACCAACCTGGAATTCTAAGGGTTAACGTCAATTATCTGCATATGACTTCTGTCGTCTCTGGGCTGCTAATAACCTTCCCCGAATAGGCCTCACCTTATCAACAGCTTGCTGAATCATATTTGGGTCGATTAACTTAGTCTCACCAACACCGAACCAAACGATAGGCGTCTGGCACTTCTTGCCATACAAGGCCTCATACGGTACCATCTGGATACTAGAATCGTAGCTATTGTTATAAACAAACTCAATATATGGCAAACGATCATCCCCAATCTCTTCTGGAATGATCTCCAGAAGTTAGCTGTAAACTGAGCTTCTCTGTCCAATATAATAGATGTGGGAACCTCATGAAGTCTCACTATCTCCTTGATGTGTTACCTTGCATAATCCTTAGCTGAATAAGTAGTCCTGACTGGGAGAAAATAGGCTGATTTTGTCAGCTTATCCACAATAACCCATATACAGTCATACTTCCGTGGAGTGCAAAGTGAGTCTGTAATGAAGTCCATATTTTGGAATCTTTAGCCTCATACATTACTTCTTGACTTCTTTAAAAGTCTTTAGCTGTCACTCTGCTTTTTAGCTCTTAATCCCTATCCTTAGAGTTAGTTATCAAGTAGCGATGAAGTTCCCTCATATAATAACTTTACATAGCCGCTCTGTTCTTTAACTATCATCAGCTGGTATAATTCTGACACATTTCTTATTTGACATATAAGTTCACTGTCATCAGTAACCAGTTTGTTCTGACTGTCTCACTTAACCCATTCTATAATTCCCTTAACCCAACTTGTAACACTCTAGGCACATTATCTCATGTCATTTCTTCATCTTTAATTCAAACTCTTCTATTGCCCCTTTACTCAGATTTTACTCTTAACTTTCCTGTCACTCATTATGTTGCAATCTTTACAAGAATATGCAAGATACTCGAATTAGCCCAATAAATACCTTAGCGTCGTTTCACTAATCTTCATGCTTTACCTTGCCTTCTCCTCTCTTATCTTGCAATCGGTATCGGGATAGATCTTTGGCTCAACCATTGCCATGTCCTATTTGCCCTCACTACTAATTCTATCTCGATAATTTGGCTTAAACTATCTTTACATCTTTCTCTGCATTGTTATTACTGAATCCTTACTTCTCTTATCAAGTGCTCACTCACTTGATTTTACGCTTAACGTACAAATATTCGTAGGTTGCATAACTATTCTTGTACAATTTGTATAAGGTATATTCAATCTTAGACATAGTCTTTCCGTCTCCTGGTTCATTCTGCTTTGCATATCTCATTCATACTAAAACTCGCTCGTCCTATTTTGTCATACTTCCTTCCCTTCCTTTAGTCACTCTTTGATTTTCTCATTTCCTACCATAGGAGATTTTCTATTCCCTCTCCTTTGTTACTTATAAGTCGCAATATCATTAGCGAACAACTCTATAGCCAACATCTTGGCCTTTAATCCAGTATAGCATCGCTATCCTTTATAATATCTCTTAAGTTATTCAATACCATTCTCTTGTCATTCAAGGTTTCTACAAAAACTTCTTAACACTGCCTCAATTACCATCTTGACTTCTATTCATGTGTTGCTGGCTTTCAGATCTTACTAACTTGTTTTAGCAAGGGGTCTCATTTGAAGTTTAAGCATCCATATCAAGTATATTGTAGTGTCAATTGTTTCCATCTCACCCTTGCATTTATCTCACCCGCTTCCCCCCTTTAAGGGTGTACTTATACCATTATCCGTTTATACTTTGCCCCATGTCCCTATTTCCAATCTCAATTAGGCATCACTTTTATTCCGACGATAAGTGTCCAACGTTCTCTTGAAATATTATCTTTATCCCAACCTATATCATCTGCTTCCTTTGATGAATTTATAATACACCGTTTGTTCCTCAAGCCTACCATTTTTGTCCCTTAAGGATTCCACTATTTTTGAGGTGAAGTCGTGTGCACGCAGTACCCCTTTATGCCTTATGCCTTTTTACCCTTGTTGTGTACCCAACACTGGCTTCTAACTTACTCAAAAACATATCAAGTTCGTAACTATATATTCCCCTTTCGTCCCATACTCATACTCAATTAATTATGTCTATCTTGGGTGCTTCCTTTCGAATTCCCTTACCATTTCTTTAGTCTATACTCGTCCTTTATTCTGCACACAAGGAATCTTATGCTACCTCTGTATCATTCGGAACACATTACTTCCGCATAATTCTTTTTCTCATTTTCAAAACGTATTCCGTTCATCCATCTTTATTCGTGTCATACCAGTCATTTCCTAACACTCATTCTACCTCGTTGCTCATCTTTCTACAGCTTGGTCTTTCACAGTTCCGTCACTTTTAGTACTCGTACCCTCGGTCACACATGTCATGACTTATTACTACATCGCTATCTCGCTTTTTCTTCTTATTTCCTTCTTTCAATTAACTCTCTTTCTTTTCTCGTGCTCGCTATCATTCCCGTTATCACATAGCCTTTACTCTAAATTTTCCCTACGTAACTTGATGAGTCTTTCTTATTCGTTCTATAGCTCGCTTTTATGCCTTGGTCACATAGATTACGTCATATCTCTTAGTCACTTCCTCACTAGGCTTTACTCACTTTCGTAACAAACCTTATTATATTCACATTATATCTTGTTCGTATTCGATCCCATAGTGTAACACTTCTTAACCTTTTACCCTTTCTAGTCAATCTTATCCTTAATATCTCACAAGCTGTCTTATCAATACATTCATATCCGTCACACTTCATTTTCCTCTGTACCCTTGTCTTAATCATACTACTACTTCTTTTAACTATAAACTCATCGTAATCTATCCTTGCTTATCAATTCAGTCGGTACCTTAATATAACTCTCTATCAAGGTTTGCCAGCCTTTTCTAAATCATCTCTTAGTAACAAGCCCTTTCCAAATTCTTTTTACCATATCAATATCGACCTCCTAATTGCTATCACCATCAATTCAGCAGTTAACTTATTTCTCAAGGTCAGCAGTACTCGCCACTTAGTCGAATCCTATCATCACCATTGGCATGACCTTTCAAGTCATATCACAAACCTATGTCTCAATCTCTTCTTATTTCTAGAAAATTTGCGTAGTTTCCCGTATTTCTTATCTCAAAACACAGCACAGAAATACCAACAATGCTATCATACCCTAATTTCCGATAGGGCATGATAGGCACCCGACCCTTACTTAGGGCCGAGCGAACCCGCTGACTCTCGTTATACTCAAAATCATGTTGGGCCCTTAAATCATGACATGAATGCAAAATGCAAGTCTTTCAAAGAAACATGCTTTTAGTCCTTCTCAAATCAAATAAAATTTGTATTCATAGCAAATCTGTAACATAATTGTCACGACCTCACCAGAGGCCGTGACGGGTGCCCGGTAGTATCCTACCGGCACCTCTTATCATGTATTCTATTCGTGCTACTGAGTGGGCCATATGGACGATACAATCATATCTTACTCAATATAATCATCAATAACATACTCGTGAACGAGTGTCAGTGGATTTTACCAAAAGATTACACAGCCATAAAGGCGAAAGCAGACTACAAACATCTTACTTGTACACGTACGTCTACGAGCCTCTAAATAAGATACATATATCCACAAGTCGGGGCCGGATTCCACCGTGCCCAAATATATACACAAAAGTAGTACCGATAAACTGAAGCTCCGGAACAACTGGAGCGCTTCCAATATGCTGCTGGTGGGGCCCCTAGGGATCGGATGCGTCTGTCTACCTCGCGGGCATGAACGCAAGCGTCCCAAAAGGGACGTCGATGAGCAACGTACCGAGTATGTAAGGCATGAGTAACAACATATGGAAGGATACAAGCATGAATTGTAACAAAACGAAAGTATAGAACATATCATATCATGGGATAAAGAGAGCAACCCGTACATCCAGTGCCTTTCGGGCGGGTACCGTGCATGCTTAGTGCCGCGGAACGTGCAGCCCGATCCATATATATATATATATATATATATATATATATATATACGATCCATATTATACATTCCGCGGGACGTGCCCGATCCATAATACATACGATCCATAATAGTGCCGGGAACGTACGGCCCGATCCATATATAATATAATAGTCGAGGAACGTACGGCCCGATCCATAATATATCCCGCGTCGGGTATCCCGCGTCCATATATAATATTAATAGTGTGGTTACGCGTATATAACGCTCTCGCCCTTTCCATATTCCCATATACATATACATATATATCATATTCATATGTCATATTCATATATCATATGTATAGCGCATATTCATGTCATATTCATATATCATAGTATCATGCAGAGCCCAAATAAAGTCATGTATCTATTGGAGTGACATAAGGTCGGTAGCCTCCGATCATGTTATGGATTAATCGTGGTCGCTTCGTCTCACTTTGGAGGAATGATTATTATTAGGTGAGACTGTCAATGAAGAATAGCTTCACGATGAAATAGCTCAACATTCTCTTATCGTTATTGAAAATCCGGCAATAGTTATATCAAGAATCTTTGGGACGGTAAAAAAAAACATATCAATTCCCATAAGTACATCAAAGTATCAGGGACCATAGTCGTATATCGGATCATTCGAGCCCGCCTATGAGGAATCAAGTCATCATATGTTACAAAACTTTCTATGAACAAATCGAAGCGATCCGAGCCTTTCGGTGAAAGTTACGGACTTTCGTAGTTTCGGATCGTTTTAAGAACAAACTCTTTTGAAAGCAAAATCTTTATGCAACTTTTGAAACTTGATTATACAAATGACATAAGGGCTAGGATTTGACCACATTAAGAATACAAATATCAAGAAGCCAATGAGAATCATGCCTCGGAATTATATTCTAACTTTCGAAATTCATGTCATAACTTATTTTCAATCTAAGAATCATGCAAAAGAAAGAAGGAGCAAGCCTTAACATACTGCTTTCGACCTTCTATTGGCTACGTCTATCCGTCCGAACTCGCAAATCTACATTCGAGAGGATTCACACTAATGTTAGATCTCTTGTCTACATACTTATCTCAAGTTCAATTTAAACTATTTTATATTCTATCGAAAATCGGGCAGCATCTCCCTTGTTTATGTGCCAGCCCCAATTCTCAATTTATCAACCAACAACAACAACAACAATACCAACATCAATAATATCATTTCCCATATCAAAATATTGCATAAACAGCCTACACGTCGTTTTTCAATTTCCATAACTAGTCGATTCAACTTTTCAACCATTCAATCGTTTTATACCGTTGTAAATAAGCTAATATCAACATAAATAGGAAGAAATCCATACCTTTCTCCCATTAATATTATTGTATCTTCACTTTTCCACCCTAATTTTAGGCCACAACACACCACTATATGATTCTGTAACAACAACTATACGCTATCCGGACCGAAATTTGGAAATTATACCTGGTTTGGGTTAAAAGTGGGTGTGGGAAGGTTGGGGAATTTTCCAGAGAATTTGGGATGTTTTTAGGGGTCTTTGGTTGAAAAATAGGGGTCCTCCCCCTTTTATAGAACGGTCCAGGTTCTGCCTGGACCGACATAAAAAACCTTCAGCGCGATCGCGCCTCCTTTGGGCGCGTTCGCGCAGGTCTGATTTTTCTGACTGCGCGTTCGCTCAGTAAAAAGGTCATAACTCTTGATTCCGATATCGTGTGAGGGCCCACGACCTATGGTTGGAAATCTCTTTCAATTATCTACAACTTTCATTCTTGGTGTTTTTCCAGATTCCAAACTTAAAATATCGTTTTGGCCCCTCCAAGTGGATCATCCGAAAACGTTTCCTTAAATCGTCCTTTTGGAGGGCCTATGCCCATATTTGGCTTAAGGGTCCTTCTTAAGACTTGCTCAACTTTCCATATACTACTCATATGTCTCTTCACATGTCCTTCGTGAAACTCCGGCGTGTGGGCCCCACTTGGCTTACAGCAACGAGAGCTTTTCGGCAAGTGACACGAATTATTTTACACCATATGGTCTCCAAATATCATATGTATACTATTATTGTTACACTCTTATAATCGTAAAACGAGCACCTATGATCTTGCATCTTCTCGACAATAACTCCGGTGTCTATAGTTAACTAGCTAACTCCTAATAAATCTCAATGTACCGAATCTTGGGGGTGTAATAATCCCTTCCCCCTTAGGAACATTCGTCCTCGAATGTTAGACTCTTAGGGACTTAAAAACATGCTAGAGCTTTTCCTATAACTGTACTACTATCATCTTGTCATAACCACCCAAAATTCGGTCAAAGAATCATTTTGGAGAAACATTACTTACCGAAATGAGGGTTCGGTTTGTAGGTCTTGGAGGCTGAAATAGATGTGGGTACCTGGACTTCATTTCTTCCTCGGCTTCCCAAGTCATGTTATTATTCCTCCACAAAACTTTGACTGAAGCTACATCCTTGGTCCTAAGCCTTCGGACTTGCCTATCCAAGATAGCAACCGGTACTTCTTCATATGACAATTTCTCCGTGACTTGTACATCATCCCGTGGACAATCGGGAGGGATCTCCGACACACTTGCGTAGCATGGATACGTGAAATCTTGGGTGGTGTTGATTCTAGTGGAGGTAAATCCAACTCATATGCTACTCGCCCACTTTACTGCACAATCTTGTAAGGTCCAATATAACGGGACTCAGCTTCCCTTTCTTACCAAACCTCATCACCCCTTTCATCGGTGATACTTTCAGAACACCCAATCATTGACTTTGAATTCTAAGTTTCGCCAACGGTTGTCCAGATAGGATTTTGATGACTCGAGTCGTTAGTAGCCGTTCTTGAATAAGCTTGACCTTTTCTACCGCTTGTTGAATCAGATCTAGGCCTGCTAATGGTGCCTCTCCTACCTCGAACCATCCAATAGGTGATCTACACTTTCTCCATTAAAGCTTCATATGGGGCCATTTAAATACTAGAGTGATAGCTATTGTTGTATGCAAATTCAATAGTGGCGGGTGATCGTCCCAATTGCCTCCCAGATCTACTTTCACGCATGCCCTTAGCATGTCTTCAAGGGTTTGGATAGTGCGCTCTTGCTGTCCGTCGGTTTGCGGATGGAATGTTTGAGTCTCACTGCGTTCACGAACCTTCTTGAAAGGATCTCGTAAATTAGCCGTAAAGGATCTCCGTAATAATAGACACTTGAACCCCCGTGGGCCGTACTATCTCTTTGATGTATAACTTTGCATAGTCTTCTGTTAATACGTCGTTATCGGGCAGAAGTGAGAAGACTTCGTGAGCCTATAATATCACCCACATAGAATCGTATTTGCGCCGGGAACGAGGCGAGCCTACAACGAAATCGTTATTGATGCCTCCCCATTTCCGGTGGGGATCTCTATGGCTTGCGGTAATCCTCCAACCGATGCTCTGATTTTAACTTGTTGACGAGTTTTGGACATTGGGCAACAAACTGCTATGTCTCTTTTCATGCCATCCCACCAATATAAGCATCTAAAGGTGCTTGATACCTTTGTTGACCCGGATGTATAGAATAACGAGCATGATGTGCCTGCACCCATGTATTATCAGTAAGCGCTAAGAATATTAGGCACGCATAATCTTCCTCTATTCCATAGCACTCCGTTGGGTGTCACTTCAAATGGGGTCTTCTCCTTTTGAAGAGCTATATCTCTATCTCGTGCCGGAAACGTGGTCCTCGTACTGGGACATCTCTTTACCTCTTCTATAATAGAGGACTCGACGACTTGCAAACTCCCTTGTTACGCCTCGAAAATTTCCCGTACTTGAAGTCGGTAGGACCATGAAGGGTGTGTGGTGTTTTGATGGGTCGGGGATGGCTAAATATGAACTTTGGAAATCATAAAGTTGCGGAGAAATTTTCGGCTCGGTGGTCGTACATGGCACTATACGACATTAAAGTGGTTACGGACGTATGGTACGTCGTCCCATCATTTTATTGAAAATCTCAACTTTGCATAGTATGAAATGATTAAAAACGACACAAGGACGGCAGTAAAGCTGGTTCACGGACGAGAAGTAAATCGAGGTAAATGAAATTATATCCCTCGTAAACACGGTTTTTTAATACTTAAACACGACACGGAGGACGAGTAGTAAACCATAGTACGGTCGAAGTAAAGGCACATCAGTTTACGTTGCCCCATTCACCGTGGGAATTCATTAAACATCAATGTTGGGGTTATTAAAAGGGGACTTAGGCATCATTTTAATTCATTCTCCATTCATACAACTCAAGAGACTTCTAGAACTCTCTAATAATTCCTCACGAGAATTCAAAAGAATCAAAGGGAAAACGAGAATCAACGCTACCCCGAATTCATGAAAGCAAGTGTAAGGAACCAATAAAAGATCATCTAAGTAGAGAACTTCCAAAAAGAAGGTGGAACTAGGGTTTTGGCTAAGCGAAGTATTTCAACTTAAGGATTGCTCAACCACCATCCAAGGTAAGTTTTATGATCATTCTACGTTGTTTGAGGTATTGGAAGGCTTAGATACTTGAAATATAGTAGAACATAGAAATGGGTCATTGTTGAGTGAATAGTGACACAAAGGAGTGATGGTTGACTTGAATTATGAATGTTGAAGTGTTGTGAATACAAATACGTTATAAATGATGTTTATATCATGAAATGAGCATTAAACGCATGAAAGCGCAAGGATGAGCTAGAAGTAGAAATAAGGAAATTGGAGAAAATGGTGGATTTTGATAAATGTACGTAAATGACGACTTTTGATTGCGATATTGTAATTTCTTAGCTAATGAAAGTATGAACTCTCTTGAAGGTATAAACGAGCACACTAGAGGAGAACCAGCAAGTGGTAGAGTAAGCTAAACAACAAAGGTATGTGAGGCATTACCCTTCCTTCTAAGGCATGAATCTTATGCATGATTTTTCCTCTTCCTTCACGAATTTCCTACGTCCCTAGAGATGAAAAGTCTAAGTTCATGAGTAGCGAGACTGGATAAGAAATACGCTATGAATGCAATAAAGACTCTGGGAACCACGATATAATGTTCATATGATATAAATGACGATGATCACGATCCATTGGCATTCCTTCTTATATGCACTCACCTTAAATTGTGAATTCCTCCAAGGTGAGATATGACGCTTAGGCTATTCCATAACATGACCAGGGTCTACGACCTTATGTCACCCGCATAGACATAGCTACCTTTAAGCGTAACATATGTATATGTGACTAAGGATGTTAAATTATGGTAAGACTATGATAAGCCGCGATATGTCCATGTAATGAATATTAATAATGTTAAGCATATGAAATGCATGGTATGTGTGATAATGTGATTCCACCGCGCCTAATTGGCCGGACATGTCACCGCCTACAGCGGGTCGCTACGATTCCACCGCACCGAGAAAAGGGCGGACATGACCACCACTAGTGGTCTGCATATGATGGTCCCGGACGCGGGTCGACGATATGATGATGTATGATTGATGTGATGATGCTTGCATGTTATGATAATGTACATGACGTATTTACGCATGATGTTGTATACGAAGCTTATTCACATTTAAGGAATACTCGGGTTGAATCTTCATTTCGGAATCTATGACTTCCGATTATGTTTATTTCATTTACGCTTACATACTCG
>NW_026718529.1:0-13651 GCF_029784015.1 Lycium ferocissimum | reverse complement strand
TTTTGGGAAAGTTGAAAATTCAAAAAAAAATAAAAAAGAGAGCAAGGGTGGCCGGCCACTTCATTGTGGGCCAAGGCCACATGGAACATGTGCTATATTATAGAAGATGACTAAGTCATCTTCAACACTTAGCCAACATATTTCTAGAGAAATCAAGAAACTAAAGAGAAGAAAAAAAAAGAAGCCTATTCGGCCATTGGAGAAAAAAATAAGATCAAGTTTCCTCCATCAAAAAAATATATTCTTCAAGCAAACTTGCTAATTCAAGGGTGCTAAGTAACGGGGCGTTGTTATTTCGGAAGATAGTTTATTCGTCTTCTCTAACGACCAACTTTGGTCAAGTGAAGAAGTGAAGAAGAAAGGTGAGTTTTAATCTTGTTTTCTTGTGTTATAGATGGTGTATATGTGTTGTTGTATGCTAAAATGGAAGAAAATCATGTTAGGAGAAAAGTGGGAGTTGGCCGTGTATAGTGGATGGGGCTATATATGTGCGTGTTGTGGTATAATTCATGTATTCATGTTAGTTGACATGTTTTAATTGTTGTAGTGTGAAGAAAAGAATGAAATCATCCTTTGGTGTGACAAAGTGTGTTGGCCGAATGGCCTTCTTTCATGTAGCCTTGAATGAACAAATTATCGTTGGTAGTTTCGTTGTCGTCGTTATGGATTGTATACGGAAAAATGCGAGTTTAATGACTTAGAATGATGTTATGTTGGTTATGGCATGACTTGGGAATTTATGTGAATTTTACATAATTTTTACATTTATGAATATTGCATGGTTAGTATGTGGATTAATGATGTAAATCATGAATTTGAAAGAGAAGAGTGAAATTGATGTTGTTCTCGGGTTTGGGGACCCTTTCGGGTACCATGGAACAATATTTGGAATGTTGAAAAAATTGTATGAATTGCTTAAAGTGTCGTCGCATATGGTTTAAATGGGTTTGGATTGGTAGTTGAACGCGTGAGCGTTAATGTTAATTTGATTATATGAGTCTAGTTGAATATATTGGAATGTCCTTAAGTATGTAGCAAAACGTGTTTAATGTTGGAATGTGTTGGAAATTGGATATTAATGTTAGAATGTATTGTGAATTGGTTATTGATGTTATAGTTTGGTTGTTGTTGAAATTGGCCGAGTTGAATCTCGGGGTTGGTGCATTTATAGGGGAAATCTTTGCCGAAATTTCTATAGAATTTAATGTTCGTTTGGAATTGGATGCCTAAAGGCGTATGACTAATGTTAATATATATTTGGCGCTATGTAGATCTTGGCGTACCCGAGATTTGAAGCTTGACTTAGCTGGCGAGCGGATAAGGTATGTAAAGCGTCGATTTCTTTCCTTGGCATGTCCTAGTGCTATTAGGCTATGACCCGCGTCTCGAGGTCATTCTATGTCACACCCCAACCTTCGTCAGGGCGTGGCGGGCACCCGATTCTCATCAGAGTCGAGCGAACCCTTAAACGTCGACTCAAATTTTTTTTCCTTAAAACGAGAATTGAAAATTGTAAATGAAATACCAAAATCGACACGTAGCTCGAGGCATCTCAAAACATGATATATATACATACGACATAAAACAAGGCGAGCCAAAAGGGCCTCCGCCATTTCTGTACAACAAAATAATGGCCGACATGGCCAAACAGTAACCATGACTCCCACCCTGTTCGCAGACTTCTAAAGAGTATGACCTGCAAATATATACACAACATTATACCAAAACAGGAACAGCCTCCGGAGCAAGAGAAGCTGTCTGACTCTCAATACTGGCCTTCCCTAAGCAGCTGAGTCACCGGGTCGCGTCCCTGAACCTGCGGGCATGAAACGCAGCCCCCGAAGAAAGGGGGTCGATGCACGGAATATGTCTTGAATATGTAAAGCATCACGAAGCAAGAAATAGGAGAGTTCAACAGTAAACAAGTTTAGATTACATCGAAAAAGTACAAATGAAAGCAAGTTTGGATTTTTATATGAACTAAATGTTTAAATAAAATAGTCCTTCGAAGACGTCGCTTCGCTTTAATAATAATAACAATAATAGTAATAACAATAGTAATAACAGTAATAGTAGTACTAGTAATCCCCTTCGGGTGTGCCGGTTCCGACATACGTCTATCCGGCCCCTTCGGACATGCCGGTCCGGAATAAAATAATGGCCCCTTCGGGCATGTCGGTCCAACATACGTCTATCCGGCCCGGTCGGACATGCTGCTGGCCCCCGACATAATCCTAGCCCCTTCGGGCATGTCACTCGCGGCATACGGCTACCCTGGCCCCATCGGGCATGCCACTCGCGACATAATACTAATACTAGCCCCATCGGGCATAATAATAATAGTAGTAAGAATGATAAAATTCACACCCCCATCGGAGTGGTTTTGTACGCACCCCCTTCGGAGCGGTTTTAGAAAAGCCTTAGAAAATAATATATCACACCCCCTTCGGAGTGGTTTTAAGAAAGCTTTAGAAAATAAGATATCACTTAATAGAGTCATTTATAAAAGTTCCAAGGCAATTCGGTTACATTCCGGCAAGTTACGGACGTTTGAGCATTTTTCCAACAAGATATAAGCATTCTAGTTCAATCGCACTGAATGAATAGTGCTCAATTTCGAGAATCGAGTTTCGATGAACGGAATAACCCCGAGGCTCAAATTCAAGCCTAGTATACCTAGGACATGCCAAAAGAAGGAGAGGGATAGCTTCACATACCTCACGGGCGCCTTATGCTCGCTTGAGCTCAATTCCCGTTTCGTCCGAGAATCTGCAAATGGTCACCTTTACCAATTACTATTCATGAGAGTTAGCATTTAAGTCTTGGTTTCTATTTGGCTACCGAAATTTCGGCAGCACTTCCCCTATAAATATAGCATCCCCGAGATTCAACTCGGCTCAGAATAACAACAACCAACCCAACAACAACATCAACAACATCAATAATCGCTACAAAGCACATATGAGCACAAATAGTCTTTCTTTCAACATAATACTTCAACTTCCGTTCTAACTTCACACTTTTCATCCAATATCGATATTTTCATATTTGTCTACTAATTCAAGACCATTCAAATGCATTTCAAACACATTCCACGTTATTCCTCAAAATGCACAAGTTTTTCATCAAACCATAATTCATCCCAACTTCCTACAATCGCAACAAAATTACCAAATTACATTGCCATCTTCCAAATTTATCCCCAACAACATTAATTCACACCTTAGACCATTACTTCCACAATTAGATAAAAACCATATAGAAATCATATAATTTCTCATAACAATATACAACCAACTTTCATGCTAACTCAATTCATTAACCTTTCTTTACATCATAAAAGCCACAACAACACACTTAACATACTAAATACACTTTAATTCATTTCCCTTACCAATAGCACATCACACGGCCACACATGCACTTTCACACACCATAATTTTCATGATTTCCATTCAACTTCATTCATTCTAATATCCATAAATCTTCTATAACATAAAAGAAACAAGAAATCCTTACCTTTTTCTCCAAATTTCAACCCGCCGCAAACGTAGTTCTTTCGCTTAACTAATTATATCACGTCGAAGAGCTCCTTGAGCTTGTTAAGAATTCAAAAAGAACAAGATTTTTGGATCAAGGATGGAGGCTCCAAGAATTTTTTTCTTTTCTTTTCCCTTTTTTCCTTTCTTGGCCGATTGTCTCTCCCTTTTTCTTTCTTGTTTTTGCTTGAGTTTTCTTGAAACTTCTTGAAGTCTAATCCATTTATACTTATTTATCACATGGAAAAAATTGGCTAAAATTCATGGGCTAGGCCATGAGTTGGCCGGCCACTCCAATAATTGGGCCCAATTTTTCTCTTTTTTTTTTTTTTGAGCCCAATTTGTAACTCATGAAACCATCTTCCAAAATTCCGACTTTGTCCTTAACCCTCCTCGGAAATTCCGCACCAATATTTCTCATGAACAACTTATATGCCAAATAAAACCAAAATATAGCCTTACTCCTTACAAATCACAATTATTTCGAAACTTCCGAATATGCAAAAACGCGGGATGTAACATTCTACTCCTAAAATCCGAGCTTAGGCGTGTACTTTATTCGATTCCAAGAGCTTATTCCTTAATGTGTGCAAACTAAGATTTCTCGTGTTTCAAATGATTGAAATTTGAAAGACTTAAAAGGATTTTGACTACAAAGAGGTCCTGAACTTCAAACGCCCATAACTTTTGTATACGAGCTCGGAACGCCCCAAAACATAATATGTATATTCATAAGACCTATCCTTCCCCTAACTACCATAGTCGGGCTCGGACGGGGGTCGGCACCCGTCCGTGGGGCCCGCGGCTTTTTTATGCTTCCGTAACGATTTTCAGGAAAAAGTTAATACCATTTTCATTTAAACTTTGGCATGTGGACTTCTTACTTACTTTATGATTTATGATTATGATTTTATGCATATGTATGCTCACGACTCCGTTCGTGCTCATTGTTGTCACCTCGTCCGCCGGATCCCGGGCCGGTTATGTTCGTGCGCGCTATGATATATATTCCGGAGTATGATGTGTTCCGGTATGCCGTGTCCCCTTCGGCCGGGTACCGTGTATATTTGGCGTTACGGGGGGTACGCTTTATGGTATGATATGATCCGTCGGGTGTCGGAGATCTGAAACCTTCTGGAGTATGATGTGGTATGGCGCCATTGTCGGCGGGCGACCATCGTTCTAAGAGCCTATGCATGATTTATGTTTTTTTTAAATAAGTATTTTGACATTTGCATGTTATACTTAATTTCTGCATCTTCTGTTTCGACTTATGATTCTGTATTCCTGCTTTACATACTCAGTACATATTCGCACCGACCCCCTGTCTTCGGGGGCTGCGTTCATGCCCGCAGGTACAGACGCTCAGCTTGGTGATCCACCCGCTTAGGACACCTATTCAGCTTTCTGGGATCGCTCCTTCTTCCGGAGCTCATATATTTTGGTATATATTTCCTTCTGATGTATATGTACATTATTATTCAGGGGTACGACGGGGCCCTGTCCCGTCATATGACTTCGTTATTCTGTTTAGAGGCCTGTGGATATGTATGTGGGTTATGGCTATGTCTGTACAGTATATGTATGTGTGATATGTTCTGGGCGGTTCACCGCCACGGCAGCCTTGCCGGCTCGCCTGTATTTGTGTATATGGTTATGTTGGCCCTGTGTGGCCTTTGTTGGTATTTTACGCGTGCGGAGTTAATTTTGGCTAGTAAGAAAAATAGAGGAAACTCTGCCCAAATTTTATTAAATATTTGAGTTACTATTTTTGGGACTTTGGTACGCACGGGTGCCCAGGTCGGGCTTTAGTCACGGCCTACGGGGTTGGGTCGTGACATTTTCCTTAGACTCATTCTAGCTTCTCATTTACTTCTTGCGTCTGAATTTATAGAACTTCCAGAAAACTTCCCAGGGGGTCACCCATCCCGATTTCTCTCGCTTCAAAGACGCTTAACTTTGAAACTTCGATGAAATACGATGCCTTAACGCCCGTATAATCGCGTCCACCTCATCGCATGACCTCCATCACGTGATGGAGTAAGTCGAAGTCTTAACGGATTTCGAAGCGCTCTTATAGCATAATTACTATTTTACCCCTCCTTTGGTCCTCGGTATTCGCCGTTCACCTGCGGATATAATTACTTTTCGTTCTAGGCTTCCAAATTCTCGATGGCGATGAACACACCCCGACCGCCGTTACTTATAAATCCCCAGTTACCGGCCTTTGGATTTCTGCTCTCATTTTACCTCATTCTTCGTCCTCTCTATATTCGAGTCTTTTACCGTCCCGTCACTTCTGACACCTGGATCCTTAACTACGCGTATCATGGTCTATTACTATGCCGTTGTCTCACTCTCTTCTTACTTCCTCCTTCCGATTACCTTCTCTTTCCTTACACTCGCTATCATTTCCACTATTGTATAACCTTTATTTCAGACTTTCCTTACAAAACTTAATAAGTCTCGCTTACTCGTTCCATAACTCACTTTTCCGTTTCACACTTACTTTTACATTCTAGCTACGTAGACCACGTCATAGCTTTAGCCGCTTTCTCATTAGGCTTTACTTATTTCCATAACAGTCCTCGCTATATTCATATTACATCCTGTTCGTAATCAATCCGATAGTATAACACTTCTTAATCCTTTCAATTTCTCTGTACCATATCAACATCGACCTTATAATTATTATTATCCTCGATTCAATAATTAGCTTCTTTCTCGGTGTCGGCCATACTCGCAGCTTAGTCAATCAATCCTTTTTTTTCATTGCTAATGGCGCGACCTTCCGAGACATATTACAAATCTATATCTCACTCTCACTTTATTTCTGGAAAAATTTCGACAGAGTTTCCTCTGTAGCTGTTACTATCTCAAAATGTGTACACAGCAAAATACCAACAATGCCTCACAGGGCCAACATATATATATATATATATATATATACATTTCATGTCATATCACAGCCACACAGGGCTCCCAATATCATTGACAGTACAAAATAATAAACATATCTTGTGTGCCCAACTCAATCGGCACTTGTCACACTTTCTTGTTTACCTTCCCCTTTTAACCTTCACCTGCATTTCAATCGTACTTCACTATCTTGCCCGGCATATATCTTTCATACCGTTACTTACCTGCGTACTTCGTAGCTTCCAATGTCGCCAGTCGTTTTCTTCCGTCGATGCCATTTCTCTGCTGAAATCGGAAGTTAGCGCAAATAATCTCATTTCCTATGACTTGGCTTTATGGCACGATTTAAGATGTCAAAGAAGAGTAACCATCCTAGATGCCCGTAGCCTCCCGTTTATAAATGTGGCGCGCTTCACACCATAAACAGGACTCTACCGGACACGACTTTGCGTACAACCCCCAAGACGAACCGCTCGATACCAATTTGTCACACCCTTAATCCGATAGGGTGTGATGGGCACCCGACTCTTATTTAGGGCCGAGCGAACCCGCCGACTCACATAATACTCATAATCACGCGGCGCTCAAATCATGACACAAATATACATAACAAAAATGTATCGAAGAATAATATGCTTTTTGCTTTTCTCAAATCAAATAAAATCTTGCAACATATGAAATTTATAACACCACGCATAATAATATACCGCTTACATAGCCATTTACATAACCGACATCTAGTACCCACAACACGTCGCAAAGTCTCTCGACCTTAACATGAAACCATAACATGATAATCGACTCGGCAAAGAATCCGGAGAAAATGGAGCTCGCCAATCCCGCCGGAACATCTTCTACTAATATCTTCGGCTCACCTGTGTGTACGCGTGGCATGAAACGCACCCCCGAAGAAAGGGGGTCGGTGACGAAATATACCGAGTATGTAAAGCATGAAATGTAGTAAGCGGGATCATACCAAAATAAAAGTACGGTACAATCATAGGACTTGCTTTTGAAAACATATATCATGCATATCGTTGTTATAAAATCATCATAAAAACATATAACGTGTCCCGGCCCTCTATTCGAGGGACTCGGTGAGTAAAATCATAATATGCAAATATAACGTGTACATGTAACGTGCCCCGCCCTCTAATGAGGGACGCGGTAAATAAAACCATCATATGCATGAACATGCAACGTGCCCCCGCCCCCCCCCCATGGAGGGACGCGGTGGGAATCATCATATGCCATCCTGGCCACCTCCCTATATCATCATATCATATAACGTGCCCCGGCCCCGCTAGCAAGGGACGCGGTAAATATACGTGCCCCGGCCCTCCATGGAGGGACGCGGTGAACAATGCAGAGGAATGTGCACGAATACATACCCGGGACGCAGTGAAAGAGTGGCTACAGCTCGCACGAGCAGAGTAGTGAGAAACCATGCACATAAACCATCTCAGAGACTCAATGAAGTAAGCTGACATTAACCGATGTGGGATTCGCCTAAACCGATGTGGGATTCGCCTATACCAATGTGGGATTCGCCTAAACCAGTGCGGAATTTACCTCGCCACTGGGTTTGCCCCACCATTGGGTTTTCCCCACCATTGGGTTTTGCCCCACCACCGGCTCTGAAACCACTTAATCATATTCCAGAATATACACAAATCATCTAACGTAAGCATATCAAGGCATCTTGAAAATTCGGACAAATATTATACCAAATAACTTTCGGACATTACTCGGAAACATATCATATATCATGAGCATATCAAAATATCGTAGTGATCATGGTCATATATCGAATCAATTCGGGCCCGCCTCGAAAAGTTACGGACCTTACATATTATGGAATCACATACGAACATATCGAAGCAATCCGAGCCTTTCTATGAAAGATACGGACGTTCGTAGTTACGGAGTCATTTAAAAACATCACTCTTTTGGAATTACAACTTATATGCAATTTTTGAAATCCAAATCTTGCTAATGACATAAAGACCATATTTTGGTTACATTAGGAATATGAATATCGAGAAACAAATAAGAATTATAAACATGCTCGGATTGCGGGAATAGAGTTACCTCGGGAACGTGTCATAACTTACTTTCAACTAGGACATGCCGAAAGAAAGAAAGGTGAGCTTTACATACCTTATCCGCTTCCTACGCTAATCCAAACTTACGTCTTGAGCTTCCAACAATCTACAATAATGTCATTAAGCATTAACCATCAATCATAATCATTTAAGAATCCAATACTAAACCAACACTTTACCTACAAAAATTTCGGCAGCACTTCCCCTGTAATTTCAACATCCCCAAGAATTCATCTTGGCCAAATCAACAACCAACCAAACCAACAATCATAATAACAATATCGATAAGTAATTCAAGATGTCCAAACCAACACCCAATCTTACCCAAGCCTTCCAACTCAACGAGAACAATAACAACACACTTCTTCCTTCAAATTCATAAACTATATCATCAATCTCATATATTAGCAACATCATTTCCATCAATACAAGAAGCTATATTGAAATCACATTATGCTCTAAATCAGCCCACAACAATTATAATTCCCATTTAAGCCATCAAACCTTCATTTTCATCACATAATCCCCAACAAACAACAACCAAAATACTACATAGAATTAATTCATCATGTTCCACCGAAAAAACCCCTACACGGCTAAGCTTCAACATACATAAATTCATGAAGTTCATCCGTTCATTCACATTACAACATGCTCAACTATCCGTAATACAACAATCCAAACATGCTAAGTAAATTAATTCTTCATTCCTATATCATATCATATACACACGGCTACATCTCATATACCATAATTCCATGATCTTCATTCATTTCTACCTACTTCAACATGTACAAATCATCCTCAACACATGAAAAGAAGATTGACACTTACCTTTTCTCCTCCACTCCTCTTCTCGGCTAGAACGAAGAATCGCAAAAGCGAACGGTTTTCTTGTTCCAACAACTGCTCCACGTCGACGAGGGCCTTTCAATTAGTAGGAAACCTAGGAGAAAATATTTTTTTCCTTGATCATCTCCCATGGCTGAATTCGGCCAGCCATGGTCGTGCTTCTCCTTCTTGTTTTTTTTTTTTCTTCACTTTTCCTTAAGTTTCTAGAATTGAAATAAAAGATGAATAATCATCTCTTGTCCATATATTTATATATCTCTACTAATGTGCACATGACCATGCACATGCTCCATGTCTTTCTTTTTTTTTTTTTTCTTTTTCTTTTCTCCAAATCTCTAGAATTTTCCTAGGTCACAAAGGATGAAAAATGATGAATTTGTCATCTTTAAATAACATGTACTAAGCTTCCATGTGGCCATGGCCCACATGCCTTCATTTTCATGAAATAGCCAACTTTTCATATTTAACTTTTGGCCCCAAATTTTCCTTAATAACCCATGCAAATAAATCGTAGGCAACTTATGTCTTAAAACAAAGTCGGAAAAATAGCCTTGTCTTCAACTTGTCGCAACTAACTTAAAAATATTCCGACGTACAAAATGCGAGATATAACAAATTATGACGAGATTATAGTTAAAAGAAGTAATAGTATGATTAAGACAAGAGTACGGAGGGAAAGAATTGTGATGAATATGAATGTATCGATAAGACGACTTGTGAAATATTAAGGATAAAGTTGATCGAAGTGGTAAAGGGTTAGAAGTGTTACATTATAGGATTGATTATGAATAAGATATAATGGGAATATAATGAGGACAAGTATGAGAATGAGTAAGGCCTAGTGAGAAAGTGGCCAAAGTTATGATGTGATCTACGTAGCTAGAGTATAAAGGCAAGTGTAAAACGGAAAAGCGAGCTATAGAACGAATAAGGAAGGCTTATTGAGTCCTGTAGGGGAAGTTTGGAATAAGGGTTATATAATAACGGAAATGATAGCGAGTGTAAGAAAAGAAAGGGTAATCAGAAGAAGGAAATAAGAAAGAAGCGAGATAACAGTGTAGTAATAGACCATGACATATATAGCTAAGGACACGAGTATTACAGGTGAAAGGTGAATATTGAGGATTGAAAAGGGCTAAAACAGTAATTGTGGAGTCAGAAGAGTAAGAGACCCTTTTTAATTCGGAAGGAGAAGTGTTATAAGAATGTTTTGGAATCTGTTAAGACTTCAAATTACTTCAGGTTATGTAATGAAGGTCATGCGGTGAAGTGGACGCGATCATACTAGAATTAAAGCATCGTATTTCATCGGTAGTTCCAAAGTTAGCGTGCTACTGGAGGGAGAGAATTTAGGATGGGTGACCCCCCGGGAAGTGTTACGAAAGTCTTACAAATTCGTACGTAAGAAGCAAATGAGAAGCTAGAGTAATCTAAGAAAAATTAGAGTACGCAGGATGGGCGTAGAAACCTTAAGAGGTCGCAGAACGGGGCGGATTAGATCGGTGAAGAGAAAGAAGGTGCATCACGGCTACAGAATTAGGCGTGAGTTTGAATAGTGTTTGGAAATATTTTGTGGTTAGGATGGTAGAAAATATATATGTATATAGGTATGCACTGATATCCCATACATGGCTGTATCAACGGATATGTGTATTCCGGTAACCAACGTGGCGGTATATGGAAGGCATTAATCGGACAGGGTAACGAAGTTCAAGTGAAAAGGAAAATAAAGGGCACAAATGTTACAAGGCAAGCGGATGCTGTTTTTACTACGGGTTAAGCTGGGAAAGTGCTAATACAATGATATCTGGAAAGAAAGAGAGTGAGTAGATGAAAGGCAAGGGGATCAAAATGTCGGAATAAAAGTGCCTCCAATTTGAGATTGAAAATACGGACATAGGGCAAAGTATAATCGGATAATAGTATAAGTACACCCTTAAAGGGGGGAAGCAAGTGCAAGAGATGCAAGTGTAAGTAGACGGAGACAATCGACACTACAATATATTTGATACGGATGCTTGGCTACGGGTAAGATTCCTTGTCGAGACAAGTTAGTAAGATCCAAAAGCCAACAAAAAGGGGTGGAAGCTAGGATGGTAATTGAGATAGTCTTTGAGAATTAATTGTAGAGATCCTGGATGATATGACATGGGAAAGTGGATGCTTACAGAAGAGAGAGGATACAATAAGAGAATGATAACGAGTATCTTACAGAGACATTGTGAAAGGTAACACTACTGTGCTGGATTAGGGGCTACGATGTGGGTAATAGGGTTGTTCGCTAGTGATACTGTGACCTATGAGTAGTGAGGAAGGAAAATAGAAAACCTCCTGTAGCAGGAAGTGGGAACATCAAAAGAGGGAATAAAGGAAAGGAAAAGAGTATGACTGGATAGGCTACAAGCGAATGTTAAGACGGAAGGAATATGTGGAGCAGAGTGGACCAGGAGAAGGAAGGACCGTAACTAAGATAGAATATACTTTATACAAGTTGTACAAGAGTAGTTATGTTACCTATGAATATTTATATGCTAGAGGTGAGACCAAGCAAATACTTAATGAGAAAAGTTTGGATTCAGTAATAACAATATGGTTACAAGATTTTGGGTGCATTAAGGAATGATGTAAAGATGATCTAAGCTAAATTACTGAGATAGAGTTTGTCACGACCCAACCCCGTAGGCCGTGACTAGTGCCCGATCTGGGCACCCAAACACACCTATCAAACGCTATCACAAGGTATATCAAACGCATCCAAGTATATAACAGAAGCTGACTAGGCTGTATTCCAAATTTAGATAATTTCCAGAAAAATTTCGGCAGAGTTTCCTTTGTTTTTCGGACTATCCAAAATAACCCTGCGCACAGAAAATACCAACAAAGGCCACACAGGGCCAACAACACAACATATATACATATGCGGACCGGCCGCGGGGCGAATGGGATCGCCCAAACACAACATATACACACGCATCTGTACGGAATGGCCCTAACCCACAAAACATGTCCACAGACCTCTAAACAGACAGACAGAATCATATGACGGGACAGGGCCCCGCCGTACCCCTGAACGAATATATACAAATGCATGAACGAATATATACCAAAAATATAAGCTCCGGAATGAGAGGAGCACTCCAAATAGCAGAAGAGGGTGTCCTAAACAGGTGGATCACCAAACTGTGCGTCTGTACCTGCGGGCATGAAACGCAGCCCCCGAAGAAAGGGGGTCAGTACGAAATATGTACTGAGTATGCAAAGCAGAAAATGTAATATACAATCTGAGATCAAATCGAAATAGAAGTACAGAAAGTAAATGCATTTCCAAAATATCAAAATGTTACTTCAAAATATAAATCATGCATAGAGCACAGGAAATATGGTCGCCCGCCTGTCGATGGCGCCATAACACCAGAAGGTTTCAAATCTCCGAATCTCCGTCACATATCATACCTAGCATATCGCCATACACAGCATCACACCAAATATAAGTGGAACCTGGCCCTCGAGCGAGGAACTCGGGGAACCAGAACACATGATAACACCGAAATACATCATAAATGCGCACAACAACAACCGGCCCGTGAACCGGCGAACGATATCATAGTAGGCACGAGCTTTATAGTGAGTAATCATATGCATAAAATCATTATCATGAATCCAAGAGATAAATAAAATAGTCATATTCGAAATCTAATAATAATTATTACTTTTTGTTTCAAAGTTATCGAATTCACAAAAAGGGCGTCGCGGGACCCACGGGACGAGCATAGACCCGAACTGATCCCGCCTATGAAAAACATACTCATTCTATATCATACAAACTCCTACGAAAGTTTCAAAGCAATCCGAGCTTTTCGAGAAAGTTATGGGTGTTTGAACTTTGGAATCGCTAAAGAATAAGCTTTTAAAACCAAAAATCAGCCTTTCATGACACTTTTTACAAATTATGAATTCCAAGGATATAAGGATCAATGTTATGGCATATGAGCACAAGAATACCAAGGAAACACATGAGAATCAAAGACAAGCTCGGATTCATGTGAATAGAGTTTCCTAGAGGCTCGTATCATAGCCTACTTTAACCAAGGCATGCCAAAAAGAAAGGTTACTTTACATACCTCAAACGCTCTCTCCAATATGATCCAACTCAAGCTAAGTCCGAAATTATACTCCGGGCTGCCCACGATCTAAAAATAAGCCATAAAATGCCAAACATTAGCTAAAGACTTTTGG
>NW_026718528.1:0-36317 GCF_029784015.1 Lycium ferocissimum | reverse complement strand
AGCTTTAAAGCCTCCGTTAGATATGGATCATACGGGGACATGTTAAAATTTGGAAATATAGTGACAAAAACTGTCCCAGCATTTAGAGTGACTTCTGTGGTACCCAAATTCGCATGTTGGTACTCATTATATCTGGTATCAAGAAGGGCAAGGTGAGCTATAACTGGTTGGCCTTTTCTTCCATGATATGTTAATGCAATTCTAACAGCACCAAAATGGATATGGGTGAAACCATGATTTTTCCATTGTCTAGGAAAATCATCTGGAATTTGCAGAGTAATGAATTGTTCCTCTTGAGTTGCTAGAATAGGGTCTTTGGTCAAGTTTTGAGGCACCAACATATTCTTTAGCTTCTTTGGGCTTTGGTTGGACCAGGGAATGGATTTGTGACCACGGGGAACATGTCTTTGTAACAAAAGCGAAATACGGGTTTATGAGGGGTAAGTCGGTGGGAGGCACTTTGTTTTCATCAGGTAAAATATCAACTTCATAAAGGTAGTCATATTTGCAAGAAAGGGTTTTATACAGAGTAGGAGACATATTTATTTTTGCTAAGGACTTACAATAGTTTTCTTACATAGTAGGACTGAGCCTTACATAGTAGGACTGGGCTTCAACATCCCGAAGGACGGCTTGCCACAAACCTGACTTCAACAACCCGAAGGATGGCTTGTCAAGTTAGTCGGACAGTTTGAAAGATCATAGATATGAAAGTTTTTCCTACAAATGGGCTGGCTTCCTAGCCAAGCTACTCAACTCGAAAAACATTCACTCTACTACGGACATACCGTCAAAGCTTCGAAAACTATCGTACTTGTAGCAAGCTTAACTTACTCAATATTTCCTAACCCTATACTAACTTAGGATCAGCCTTACCATGCCTTTCAAAGAGAAGAACAAGAGAAATTTAGAAAGCAAACATATTATTGATATGGGAAGATTTACAGGGAGATTGTTTGATGCCTCTAACTATTACATAGCCTCCTATTTATAGGAGTTGGAGGCTTCCACAAGACTTATCTTACATGGCACACGGGCCCCGCTAGACATGTGAGGGCCTAATAAAACAAGCCTAATAAAACGAGCCTAATAAAATAGCCTAATAAAACAAGCCTAATAAAACGAGCCTAATAAAACACGCCTAATAAAACAAGCCTAGTAAAATAAGGGGAACATTATTCGAAGCATGACAACCATGTGCAAGCATGTGACCGTGGGGTCCGCTTTTGTCTTTCTTGTAAGCACGTCAGTAAGCTTTATCCGATGGAGCGGTGCTTGATGGAGTCGACGGCGGAGTTGTGTATCCGTCCTCTATCCACCATTCTGGTCCATGTATTTGCTTGAATTTTCTTTGTTTTCAGACTTCTCTTTCGCGACCTTGTGTAGTAGCATTTCTGTTAGATGGCCTGTCATCTGCGGATCTATTTTTGTTGGATCTTGAGATGGAAAATCCAACCTTATTTTTGTGATAGCTTTGAGTGACTTCATCTCGATTATTTCATACGACACTCGGTACTCCTTTCTTTGCTTCTCGAACTCTTTCCCAAGGGCTGGATTGTTTCGTATGCTCTGCTTCAAAACAAATCTCTTTGTGCAGATATCATCCAACGCTAGAAATATTGCTTGCCTGATGTAGCCGACCGGTGGGATCGTTATTGATTGAAATTTCTCCTCAACGATCATCATGGTCCTGCTTGCTAACATCTTTGGAAGTGATGAAACGAAGGCTTGCTTGAGACTAGCTTCTCCGCCTAACTCAAAGAACATTTTAGCCATCTTCTGAAAATGGATATCGATGACATCTCTATCATATGCTACGCATTTCATTTCGAAGAACTGTCTCCTTAGTTTTTCTTGCCTTTGGTCGGTATCTCCACAAAATACCTCTTG
Organism: Lycium ferocissimum; assembly: GCF_029784015.1. Taxonomy (NCBI): domain Eukaryota; kingdom Viridiplantae; phylum Streptophyta; class Magnoliopsida; order Solanales; family Solanaceae; genus Lycium; species Lycium ferocissimum. The sequence goes on along the minus strand of NW_026718528.1, from coordinate 34,427 downwards.
GAGTATTTTGATGTTGTAAGCAAAGTCTTGGGATGTGAGAAACATATTTTTGTCTTGTGTCCCAAGTGAATTCCACCGATCTACGAGAATTCGAGAACCTTGAAGTGAATTCTAACGATCATATACTTTTCCGTTCGACAAGATTCTTTGTCACCATCCAAGTGAAGAAATCTTGGATCCTTTGGGGCCATCTTGATACCTTGATATCATCCAGGATCGAAAGTGTGGAATCCAGTCCCAACAAATTTTGCTGTTGTTGGTTCTGGCCTTCTTTCTGGAATTGCCTTATCTGTCATCCCGTCACGATCATCATCTACTTCAGAGATTTCTGGTTCTCTGGGTTGATTCATGAATATTGGTGGGTTATTTTCTTCTGAAGAGTCAGGCGAGGAATCTTCGCTTGTCTCAACGCTTGCTTCCGTAGGATCAGTATCATATGAATCCTGGTCACTGGATCCTAGGGTATCATCCTCCTCTACATCATTTGTGGGTTGGGCCACGTAGAGGTCAGGAATATTGTGGGCTGAGATCATCAAGTTTTCTAGCTCGGTGTTATATCCCGCATTTTCGCGTATTCGGAAAATCTGAAATAATTGTGACTTGTAAGAAATAAGGCCATAGTTTGATTTTTTTTAATATATGTGTGTTGACCATGAAATGTTGATGTGGAAATATCGAGGAAGGCTAAGGGCAAAAATTAAAATTTCGGAAACTAGTTTCGGGAATTTTAAAATAAGACCCGCAACAATTTGGGCCCAAATGAAATGAAAAAAAAATAATGGACAAGAGGCCCATTGGAGAGGTGGCCGGCCCATACCATCAAGAAGGGCCAAGCCCAAAATCAATTAAAAATCCATGGAATAAAATGGGGAGGCATCATTCATTTACAATTAGAATCTTCAAGAACAAAACAAAAAAGAGAGAGAGACCAAAAAAAAAGGCCATACGGCCATATCTCAAAAAAAAAAAAAAAGGGGGAAGGAGGAGAAATTTTAGCCCATCAACTTAGATTCAAAAATCTTAACTTCCTAGAATTCCTACTAAGTTGGAAACCCTCTTCATTGTGATATAAATTTGGAGGCAAGAAAGTACTTTTTTTATCAAGTGGAAATTCTTGAAAAAGGTAAAAATTTTACTCTTTTTATCTTGGAAGAAGTTTATATATATGTTGTAGTATATGGAAGTGAATGTAAAGTATGAGAATTTTGTGTTATGGATATATATGGGTGTGGCCGAAAATGGTGGTGGATGAAGAGGAATGATCAAATTTATTTATTATGCTAAATTGTGTTGTAATGGCCTTGTGGAGTAAATGGAAGAATGTTAGCCAAAAATTTGTAAGAAAAATAGTTGTTAAGTGTTGTAGGAAGATTTGTGGATTTATGGGAAATTTATATAATTATGAAAATGAATTGTTAAGGTGCAAATTATGATTGTCGTTAATGAAATTGGGAGATGAAAATGCGTTACGAATATTTATGTTGAAGATTAGAGGTTTCGGATGAATTATGGTTACTGGGGAATTTTTGTAAATATTTTGTATAATGATATGGAATACTTTTGGATTGTGTTGGAATGATTTTGATTAGTAAATGAATATGGAAATGTTGATATTAGCTTAGAATTGTGAAGATGGAATGGAAGTTGTTGAACTATGTGGAAAGGAAGAATAGTTGTGTTATAATGTATTTTGTGATGATTGTTGATGCTCTTGGTATTGTGGTGTTGTTGTTGTTAGTATTTTTGGCCGAGCAAACTCTCGGGGATGTTGAATTTATAGGGGAAATGCTGCCCAAATTTTTGTAGACAAGTATTGGTTGAAATTGAAATCTTAAAGCTTATAACTCACATTTGGTAAATGTGACCAAATTGTAGATTTTGGTGAACTTGGGACTTGATTTTGGGAACGTATAGGAGGCGGAAAAGGTATGTAAAGCTATCCCTCATCTTCTTTTGGCATGTCTTAGTTATACTAAGTTGAGATTTGAGCCTCGGGGGTAATTCTATTCTTAGAAACCCGAGTTAGAATTTGGATACTATTCATTCAGTATAATTGAACTACAATTCTCATGTTTAGTTGGAAAAGTGATCGAACACTCGTAAGTTGCATAAACGTCACCGAATCTCTTTGATACTTCCTTAGATGACTTCATAAAGTTGAATGTTCATAATTTACCTCCACCACCTCGACTTGACCAGAGGCGGGCCCACTAGCCCGAGTCTTCTCTAGTTTGCCTTACCTAATCCATTTTGTATGATATAAAGAGGGGATTTTTGCTTATGAATTCAAGGCTTCGTTTGGTTTGTTCCATAAGTTACTTGAAAGTTATTTAAAGTGAGTGATACTAAATTTTCGAAAATGACTTATGAGGTATTTTTCGGAAGTTTGTGAAATTAGAAAGGTTCATAATTTTGTATACTAATTCCGACAGACTCGTTACTTGCCTTGAGCCTTCCGATCTCAATATATATATATATGAGTATTTATTTGTCGAGTCTGGGAACTCAATTATGTATATGCATTTGGTTTCCGCACTACTCTGCTCGTGCCTATTACTTTGATATCGTTCGCCGGATCCCGGGCCGATTTTGTGATCGTGCGCACTATGATAAAATTCGGCGGTATGATGTGTTACGGTTCCGAGACCTCGCCATAGGGCGGGTTCCGTTTATGGAGTTATCTTTGTGATATGGCTTATGATATGTTTGATGATATGATATGTTGTGTTCGGGGTGTACGGAGATTTGAAACCTTCTGGAGTATGCTGTGTGTGGCACCAGCGTCGGAGTGGTGACCACGTTCCTGAGCCTTATGCATGATTTCTGTTTGCATTATGTACATGTGTCTTCAGTACAGATTTTGATATTTTGATCTGGTATTCTCTCTGTACCCTTCACTTCAGTTATGGTTTGGATTTCTGTACTTTATGCTTTACATACTCAGTACATCTTTCGTACTGACCCCCCTTTCTTCGGGGGGGGCTGCGTTTCATGCCCGCAGGTACAGAGGTTCGTGATCTGCCGGTGTAGGCCACACATTCTGCTATCGCAGAGTGCTCCTTTTGATCCGGAGCCCATATATTGGTACACATCTTTTGTGATGTATATGTTCTGTATATTTGGTTATTTGGGGTACGGCGGGACCCTGTCCCGTCATATGATTCTGTTATGGTTTGTATAGGCCTGTAGTCATACATGTGGGTAATGGGTCATATGTGTGTGTTCGTTTGTCTATGATCTACGTCTTAATGCGGTCCCGTCTGTTATGGTGGCCATAATGGCCCGTATGTTTGTATATGTGTATATCTGTTCGGCGATGTGTATTCCGCCGCCCCTTCTGACTATGATATGATAATTTTTGCACGTACGACCGCTTGAGATAATATTTGCTTTCAATCTGTTTGAGATGATTAATATGAAAGTCTGAGTTAGATAAAAGTATGACGAGTCAGTATGTAAGTCTGTTTGGAGTGTCCAAATAGGACACAGTCGCGACCCACGGAGCTCGGTCGTGACAAAAGTGGTATCAGAGCGGTTTGTCCTCGGAATGTCTACAGGCCGTGTCTCGTAGAGTCTTGTTTATCGGTGTGTTGTGCACCACACCTATAAACAGGAGGCTACAGGGCATTTAGGGTGTTACCTTTCTTTGAATCTTAGATCGTGCCATAGAGCCAGCCGTAGGAAATGAATTCCTTTTTTACTAACCCTTGATTTCAGCCGAAGACCGGCGTCGACAGAAGACAGTGACTGACGATATTGGAAGCTACATAGTACACAGGTAAACAATGGTATGAAAGATGTATGTCGGGGAAGTTATTTGAAGTATGATTGAAGTATAAAGTTGAAGATCGAAAAGGAAAATAAAGAGGAAAATGCCGCCGGTGCCGTTTGAGTTATGTATGAGAGGTAAGTCTCGACATCTTCATACTTTTACTTGAAATTATTAGCCTTGTGTGGCTATGATACGATATGATACGTACGTATATATGTTGGCCCTGTAAGGCATTGTTGGTATTTCTGCGTGCAGGTGTTGGGATAGTAAGAAGTACAGAGGGACCTCTGCCTAAATTTTTCCAAAATTATAAAAAGGAAAATGAGATATAAGTTCTTAACATGACTTGAAAGTCGATACCGATAGGGTAAATCTATTGTGATGGATTGAAGTTTAAGAGATACCTTCCATGTCATTCGTAAGAAGCACCATCCTTATTTGGGAAATTTTGTTTCGAGAAAGCATATATGAACAACAAATTTGTAATTCATTTAAAACGGACCAAAACACGTTTCGACCACACTTTGCTTTAGAAAAGCCTATGTTGAAGGGCAAAAAAAAAAAAAAAAAAAAAAAAAAAGTCCAGCGATTAAGTTCACCTTATTGGAAGAATACAAAGCGTATGACAAGCAGTCGGGAATTAAATGGTTCGCTCACGACTCAAAAATATATATACATGGAGATAATTATGTGAATTAAGTACTAAGAAGTTCTGTGATGTTTGTCGGACTCTAGTTTCCTTCTGCTAGTGGTTGGAGAGCGCCTTACAGTAATATTTTATCAGTTCCCGATGACTGATTGGAGTTGGAATTTGTGGAATAAAAATTTAAACTTGTGGGCTGTGTAGAATTAGACATATAGACGAAGGTAAATATTGAGGATTTAGATAAGGGGCGACACGGTAATTATATGGTCAGAAAAGTGAAAGAATCCTCTCTAGATCGGGGTGGGACCCGCTACGAGAACGTTTTGAAAGTTGCTAAGACCCCGACTATCTTAAATTACGTGACAAAGGTCGTGCGGGGCAGTTGATGCGATTATACCGGCTTTAACGCACCTAAACGCATTAAAGTTTTAAGGTTAAGCGTGCTAGGGCCGAGCAATCTTGGATGGGTGACCCCCTGGGAAATGTACTAAAATTTTTACAAAATAGATAGAAGAGACAAATAGGGAGTTTGGGGTAACCTAGAGGGAATTAGAGTATGTGGAATGGTTAGAAACTTATTAGGGGTCGTTTGAGCTGAGACGGATTAGATTGGTGAAAAGGAAGAAGGAGCAACGCAGCTCTGGAATTAGAATGAGTTGAACAAGTGATTGAAGATGTCTTGTAAAAGAAATGACAGTGATATATATATATATGCAGGTATAGGACTCCCCTATTATGACTATGTCGATCGATAGGTAAACCCTAACAGCTAGTGTTGTAATATATGAAAGACATTACGTAGACAGAATTTATGAGACCAAGCGAAAAGTATGGTACAAATGTTACGAGATAAGCTGATATTGATTTTGCTACAGGTTGAGATTGGAAGATTCTAATACAATGATATTTGTAAAGAAAAGAGAGTAATTGAGTAGAACATAAGGAGATCAGAATGTCAGAAAAGCTAAAGGTAAGAAACTTAATTAAGCAGAGCCTCAAAAAGAGCCGACGGGCAAAGCACGAAATTATTTGCAAAAAGAAACTGGAATGTGATAGTGCAGGGCAAAAAGGAAAACCTATGGTATGGAATGGCAAATCATGTAGATATCAAATAATTCAGTTATCGAGAAAACAGAACGACAGATAAGGAACGGGTAAGAAGGAGGGATATAATTACTAAAAGATAAATTGCTACATCAATTACATTACTTGAGGCCAGAGCTTAAATGTATCTACATACCAAGAGAATAAAGGAAAAGAATGAAAGATGCCTTAAGGAAATGCTTCTCACCAATATGAATTGTGATATGTTTATGTTATGATTTGAATCTCTCCCCTATCGGGCAAACTGATGTTGTACCTAAGTACGTGGTAATATGTTTCAAAGAATGGTAATAAAGGCAAGAAAATGGCTGCGAGTTAAGTTCTTAAAGAGTAATGGAGAGGATTATCAGATTCAAGGAATATTTCGGGTAATAACGATTATCGTAATAGGAATGCCAGTGCTTGGTAGTTTGGAAATCTTTGAAGGAAAAAAAAAAAAAAGGGGGGTTCGTTAGATATTAGAAAATAGTTCATGGACCACTAATAATATGAAACATGAGAGGATACGCCACGAAATTTTGTGGATTATCGGTACGAAGTGGTGTTTGATCATATTTGTAAAGAATCCGCACGAGAGAAATTATCCCACTCATGATCTGGAATTAGCCGCGGTGATTCATGTTTTGAAAATGTGGCGGCATTACTTATATGGGGTCCGCGTTGAAATTTGTACGGACCATAAGAACCTCCAGTATAATTTAAGCAGAGAAGAGCTGAATTTGCGATAAAGAAGATGGTTTGAATTATTGAAAGATTATGACGTCGATATTCTGCATCACCCTAGAAAAGCTAAAGTTATGGAAGACGCACTTAGTCGCAAATCTATGGGCAATTTGACAGGTGTGCATCCAGAAAGGAGGAATTGGTTCGTGAAATTCATCAGTTAACTAGCCGTATAGTTCGTTTGGGCGATTCTGGAAATCTTGGGTGTTTCTGTCCGAGAAGTTGTGAATCATCGATTATGGAAAAGGTAAAATAGCGTCAGTTCAAGGATACCATTCTAATACGGTGCAGAGATATAACTCCTTATAAGAAAAAGACCCAGTTCGAGGCTCCACCTGATGGGGTATTGTTATACAGAGGTAGATTATATGTGCCTGACGCTGCAGGGCTGCAGCGACCAATTATGAGCGAAGTACGATACTCAGTATTCTATGCATCTTGGATTCACTAAAATATATTACGATCTTAAATGTTTATATTGGTAAGGACGGTATGAAAAGAGACACTGCAGAGTTCGTTGGCCAATTGCCAGTAAGTCAAGATCGAGCATCAAAAGCCCTGCGGATTTCTTCAGGAAATGAAAATTCCAGCTTGGAAATGAGAAACGATTAACATGGATTTCATTATAGGTGTACCGCGCACTCTACGCAGGTATGATTCTATTTGGATTATTGTCAATAGATTGGCGAAGTCAGCCCATTTCTTTCTGGATAGAACTACTTATTCGGCTGAGGATTATGCCAGATTGTATATTAAAGAGATAATAAGACTTCATGGGATTCCTGTATTTATTATAACCGACAGAGGTGCTCAGTTTACAGCGAATTCTTGGAGATTATTCCAGGAAGGATTGGGGACTCAGGTGAGTCTTAGCACAGTATATCATCCTCAGTCCGACGGACAGGCCGAGTGTACTGGTCGAACACTGGAAGGATATGCTACGGGTCTATGTTATTGATTTCAAGGATAGTGGAGGTGATCGTTTACCGTTAACTGAATTTGCTTATGATAATAATAGTTATCGTTCTAGCATCCAGATAGCACCATACGAATACGAGACCTTATATGGTAGAAAAATACAGATCTTCGATTGGTTGGTTCGACATGGGTGAAACAAAGCTGATCGGACCAGGTATGGTTCAGCAAGCAGTTGGTAAGATAAAAGCTCACTCGGGGATGGTTGTTGACTGCCCAGAGTCGACAGAAATCATATACAGATAAACGACGCCAACCGTTAGAGTTCCAGACTGATGACTGGCTATTTCTAAAGGTGTCACTTATGAAGGGTGTGATGAGATTCGGTAAAAAGGGGGAGCTCAGTCCGCGGTATATCGGACCGTATCAGATTATTCGGAAGGTAGGCGAGGTCGCCTATGAGTTAGACTTACCATCTGATCCGGAGGCAGTACATCCGGTATTCCGTGCATCCATGTTCCGTAAATGTGTTGGTGATCCTTCCGGAATATTTCCAGTAGATGATATTTAGGTGACGGAAGACTTGTCTTATAAAGAACAACCTGTAGCTATTCTGGATCGTCAGGTGAGGAGGCTGCGGACAAAAGATATACCCTCTGCTAAGGTCTTATGGCGAAACAATAATAAAGAAGAAATTACCTTGGAGGCGGAGGATGAAATGGAGAAGAAGTACCCTCACTTGTTCTTTACACTTACAGGTAATCTAAATTTCTAAATTTGTTACATTGATTGGTAAGTAATTGATATGTGCTATTCATAAAGAGAAACTCCCCGCCATGCTTATAAGACCCTATAAGGCTAATTTAACATTCGAGGACGAATGTTCTAAAGGGGGGAGAATGTTATATCCCGCATTTTCGCATATTCGGAAAATCTGAAATAATTGTGACTTGTAAGAAATAAGGCCATAGTTTGATTTTTTTTAATATATGTGTGTTGACCATGAAATGTTGATGTGGAAATATCGAGGAAGGCTAAGGGCAAAAATTAAAATTTCGGAAACTAGTTTCGGGAATTTTAAAATAAGACCCGCAACAATTTGGGCCCAAATGAAATGAAAAAAAAAATAATGGACAAGAGGCCCATTGGAGAGGTGGCCGGCCATACCATCAAGAAGGGCCAAGCTCAAAATCAATTAAAAATCCATGGAATAATATGGGGAGGCATCATTCATTTACAATTAGAATCTTCAAGAACAAAACAAAAAAGAGAGAGAGACAAAAAAAAAAGGCCATACGGCCATATCTCAAAAAAAAAAAAAAAAAAAAAAAAAAAAAAAGGGGAAGGAGGAGAAATTTTAGCCCATCAACTTAGATTCAAAAATCTTAACTTCCTAGAATTCCTACTAAGTTGGAAACCCTCTTCATTGTGATATAAATTTGGAGGCAAGAAAGTACTTTTTTATCAAGTGGAAATTCTTGAAAAAGGTAAGAATTTTACTCTTTTTATCTTGGAAGAAGTTTATATATATGTTGTAGTATATGGAAGTGAATGTAAAGTATGAGAATTTTGTGTTATGGATATATATGGGTGTGGCCGAAAATGGTGGTGGATGAAGAGGAATGATCAAATTTATTTATTATGCTAAATTGTGTTGTAATGGCCTTGTGGAGTAAATGGAAGAATGTTAGCCAAAAATTTGTAAGAAAAATAGTTGTTAAGTGTTGTAGGAAGATTTGTGGATTTATGGGAAATTTATATAATTATGAAAATGAATTGTTAAGGTGCAAATTATGATTGTCGTTAATGAAATTGGGAGATGAAAATGCGTTACGAATATTTATGTTGAAGATTAGAGGTTTCGGATGAATTATGGTTCTGGGGGAATTTTTGTAAATATTTTGTATAATGATATGGAATACTTTCGGATTGTGTTGGAATGATTTTGATTAGTAAATGAATATGGAAATGTTGATATTAGCTTGGAATTGTGAAGATGGAATGGAAGTTGTTGAACTATGTGGAAAGGAAGAATAGTTGTGTTATAATGTATTTTGTGATGATTGTTGATGCTCTTGGTATTGTGGTGTTGTTGTTGTTAGTATTTTTGGCCGAGCAAACTCTCGGGGATGTTGAATTTATAGGGGAAATGCTGCCCAAATTTTTGTAGACAAGTATTGGTTGAAATTGAAATCTTAAAGCTTATACCTCACATTTGGTAAATGTGACCAAATTGTAGATTTTGGTGAACTTGGGACTTGATTTTGGAGACGTATAGGAGGCGGAAAAGGTATGTAAAGCTATCCCTCATCTTCTTTTGGCATGTCTTAGTTATACTAAGTTGAGATTTGAGCCTCGGGGGTAATTCTATTCTTAGAAACCCGAGTTAGAATTTGGATACTATTCATTCAGTATAATTGAACTACAATTCTCATGTTTAGTTGGAAAAGTGATCGAACACTCGTAAGTTGCATAAACGTCACCGAATCTCTTTGAAACTTCCTTAGATGACTTCATAAAGTTGAATGTTCATAATTTACCTCCACCACATCGACTTGACCCGAGGCGGGCCCACTAGCCCGAGTCTTCTCTCGTTTGCCTTACCTAATCCATTTTGTATGATATAAAGAGGGATTTTTGCTTATGAATTCAAGGCTTCGTTTGGTTTGTTCCAGAAGTTACTTGAAAGTTATTTAAAGTGAGTGATACTAAATTTTCAGAAAATGACTTATGAGGTATTTTTCAGAAGTTTGTGAAATTAGAAAGGTTCATAATTTTGTATACTAATTCCGACAGACTCGTTACTTGCCTTGAGCCTTCCGATCTCAATATATATATATATGAGTATTTATTTGTCGAGTCTGGGAACTCAATTATGTTTATGCATTTGGTTTCCGCACTACTCTGCTCGTGCCTATTACTTTGATATCGTTCGCCGGATCCCGGGCCGGTTTTGTGATCGTGCGCACTATGATAAAATTCGGCAGTATGATGTGTTACGGTTCCCGAGACCTCGCCATAGGGCCGGGTTCCGTTTATGGAGTTATGCTGTGATATGGCTTATGATATGTTTGATGATATGATATGTTGTGTTCGGGGTGTACGGAGATTTGAAACCTTCTGGAGTATGTGTGTGGCACCAGCGTCGGAGTGGTGACCACGTTCCTGAGCCTTATGCATGATTTCTGTTTGCATTATGTACATGTGTCTTCAGTACAGATTTTGATATTTTGATCTGGTATTCTCTCTGTACCCTTCACTTCAGTTATGGTTTGGATTTCTGTACTTTATGCTTTACATACTCAGTACATCTTTCGTACTGACCCCCTTTCTTCGGGGGCTGCGTTTCATGCCCGCAGGTACAGAGGTTCGTGATCTGCCAGTGTAGGCCACACATTCTGCTATTACAGAGTGCTCCTTTTGATCCGGAGCCCATATATTGGTACATATCTTTTGTGATGTATATGCTTCTGTATATTTGGTTATTTGGGGTACGGCGGGACCCTGTCCCGTCATATGATTCTGTTATGGTTTGTATAGGCCTGTAGTCATACATGTGGGTAATGGGTCATATGTGTGTGTTCGTTTATCTATGATCTACGTCTTAATGCGGTCCCGTCTGTTATGGTGGCCATAATGGCCCGTATGTTTGTATATGTGTATATCTGTTCGGCGATGTGTATTCCGCCGCCCCTTCTGACTATGATATGATAATTTTTGCACGTACGACCGCTTGAGATAATATTTGCTTTCAATCTGTTTGAGATGATTAATATGAAAGTCTGAGTTAGATAAAAGTATGACGAGTCAGTATGTAAGTCTGTTTGGAGTGTCCAAATAGGACACAGTCGCGGCCCACGGAGCTGGGTCGTGACACTCGGGTTCTTTTGAACCTTCCCCGAGTTCTTTCTTTCGTTTGGAATGCTTTTGGGCCGCCATAGAGTCTTTCCTTTCCCAGACCATTTTTGCAATGTCAAACTCAGGTTCATTGTCTTGTTTTTGGGCAAAAGGCATAGGGTCTCATTTTGTGGATGGGAACATAGTGAAAGAATGGTCAAGCTTTGGTGGTGAGTATGTCTGTGAGGACATGGGGAAGAAGGTGGGTTTTGATGGGCGCTTTGTGTTTTTTTTGCGGTTCAAGGTGACCATATCTCAGTAGCTGTATTTGTTCTTTAAGGTCAGCCATTTCCTTTTGTTGTTGGTTAAAGAAATGGAAAAGGGAAGTGCCTGGCGGACAAATCTAATACTGCATGTTTGGGTGTGTAGAGGGCGAGGAAACACCAAGCAAGACATCACAAACTGCAAGCACAATAGTTTTCTTACATAGTAGGACTGAGCCTTACATAGTAGGACTGGGCTTCAACATCCCGAAGGACGGCTTGCCACAAACCTGACTTCAACAACCCGAAGGATGGCTTGTCAAGTTAGTCGGACAGTTTGAAAGATGATAGATATGAAAGTTTTTCCTACAAAATGGGCTGGCTTCCTAGCCAAGCTACTCAACTCGGAAAAACATTCACTCTACTACAGACATACTGTCAAAGCTTCAGAAAACTATCGTACTTGTAGCAAGCTTAACTTGCTCAATATTTCCTAACCCTATACTAACTTAGGATCAGCCTTACCATGCCTTTCAAAGAGAAGAACAAGAGAAATTTAGAAAGCAAACATATTATTGATATAGGAAGATTTACAGGGAGATTGTTTGATGCCTCTAACTATTACATAGCCTCCTATTTATAGGAGTTGGAGGCTTCCACAAGACTTATCTTACATGGCACACGGGCCCCGCTAGACATGTGAAGGGCCTAATAAAACAAGCCTAATAAAACGAGCCTAATAAAACAACCTAATAAAACAAGCCTAATAAAACGAGCCTAATAAGACAGCCTAATAAAACACGCCTAATAAAACAAGCCTAGTAAAATAAGGGGAACATTATTCGAAGCATGACAACCATGTGCAAGCATGTGACCGTGGGGTCCGCTTTTGTCTTTCTTGTAAGCACGTCAGTAAGCTTTATCCGATGGAGCGGTGCTTGATGGAGACGACGGCGGAGTTGTGTATCCTTCCCCTATCCACCATTCTGGTCCATGTATTTTCTTGAATTTTTCTTTGTTTTCCAGACTTCTCTTTCGCGACCTTGTGTAGTAGCATTTCCTGTTGGATGGCCCTGTCATCTCTGGATCTATTTTTGTTGGATCTTGAGATGGAAAATCCAACCTTATTTTTGTGATAGCCTGAGTGACTTCATCTCTGATTATTTCATACGGCACTCGGTACTCCTTTGCTGCTTCTCGAACTCTTTCCCAATGGGGATGGTCATCAGTGTAGTTCCATCGAGCCCATTCTTTCGGCCATATTTCCTTTGGGATGCACTTATTTTGCTGGAAAATAATTCTCTGTGCTTCGCTGTATTCATCTTCTAAGGACAAGACACAGACAGGGAATTCCCACCATAGTGAAATATCTGGGTGAGCATAGACCTTTCCATCAATAATCTTTATCGGTCGATGTAACATGAACACTGAACCCAATAGGAGTCTTGGAAACATTGAACCCAATATCTTCGTGGTTTGAACCATTGCAGAAACTTTTTGAGAGCAGGTTCAATCCTGTTAAAGCATCGGAACATGTCGCACTTGAATTCCATGAAAATATAATACTGGTGACATAAGTACCAGAAAAACCATAATAGCTCCTGTGGAAAATCATTGTGCATTGCTATGAATATGTGACAGAATGGGTATTCTGGATTGACTCCGAATGGCTTAAGGATGGATCCTCCATATTTTCTGAAAACTAGGAGCTCATAGAAAGTCCTTCTTTCTGTAAGGATGGATGGATCAAACGGGTCCACAAACTTGCTGAAGAATTTCGGCGGATGATCTGCTATTCTGGATGAACTAGCTCCTGATAAGCTTGTAAGCATGAAAATTTGGCTAGTTAGCCTCTTCTGCAGCTTGGCTTGAAATCTCTTTGAAAACTCATCTGGCCTGGATAGGAAATCCGCTAGAATATTATCCTTCCCTTTGAGGTGCTTTACTTGGAATTTGTAAGGGGAGAACCATTGTGCCCACCTGAGAATCTGCAGATTTGGGATAATCTTTGGATTTATCTGGATCATCTTCGGAAAAGCCTTCATATCCATCTCGATAAGAAACTCTGTGTGAATTAAAAAGAAATTAAACTTTTTAATCCCATTCTTCACGGCAAGAATTTCTTTGAATGTGGAATGGTAATGTTGTTCAACATCTTTGAACTTTCCACTGGCATATCCGCATATTTTCCGTTGGCCATCTTCAACTTCAAAAAGTACCGCACTCCAATATTCGTTGCTGGCATCTGTCTGCAATATCTTTTTCCCGTCTGATGGAATATGGAGGGCTTTGACCTCTTTTGAGATTTCTTTTATCTTCTGAACTGCTTCATCCTGTTCCTTTCCCCAACCTGGGGCATTCTTCTTGAGCATTCTTGTATGTGGAGCAATGTATGTAGAGACATTAGGGATAAAATCTCTAACATAATTAATCACACCTAAAAACTATTGGAGCTGCTTCGTTGTAAAATTGGTGTCTGGGAATTTGAGCAGCTCTTGACAAATATGTGGCCCTGGGCTGTATGCTCTATGAACAAAATGCATCCCCAGAAAATCAATCTCCTTCCTAGCAAGAATCATCTTTTTCTGTGAGAGCATGATTCCATTTTTCTCCACTAGGTCATGGAATTATTGCAGCAACGTGAGGTGTTCTTCCATAGTATCACTAAAGAGTAAGATGTCATCAATGTAGACTAGTGATGTATGGAGGATGGGTTGAAATAATTTTATCATGGCCTTTTGGAACAATGAGGGCTTCGTTTTCAACCCAAAGGGCATGACCTTCCATTGAAAGTGGTGATCGGGTATGCAAAACCCTATTTTTGGTCTATCTTCTGGGTGTATTCCCAATTGCCAAAACCCCGATTTAAGGTCAAACTTGGAAAAGTATTTAGCTTTGGCTAAGTGTGAAAAAAGGGTGAGTTTATTTGGGATAGGGAATTTATCATCCTGGAGGAAATAGTTAAGAGGTTGATAGTTTATGACTAATCTGAGTTTACCTCTTGTTTGTTCCGCCCGTTTATTGACATAGAACGCCTCGCATGCCCATTGCGAATTAGAGGGCTCGATAAGTCCAAACTCCAAGAGCTCTTCACATTCCCTTTTCGCAAGCTGAAGATGATCTGGATTCATGCCGGAGTGACTTGCCTTCGTCGGATTAATGCCTTCATTCTTCTTGAAGGGGAGTTTAATGAAAAACTCCTCATTTAGCCATAGAGGCTTTTTGCATTTTCCCATAAACTCCTTGTGAGAATCCGCACATGAATGCTCCACCAATTGCTTTTCTATCTCCTTGATCTGTTCAAGATCAGTTATTTGGAATAATCATAAAACATCTGTATGTGGCTTGAATTATTTCTTGAATGTTATTCCGGGGGCTTTGATCTGGAGCTGATCTTTAAGTTGTCTGAAGATGTCAAATCCGACAATGAGATCTTTTCCTGGGACATCTGATCCAATCAGCTTTGTTCGAAACTTCAACCCTGGGAATAATTCAATTGTGATTGGATGCTTTGAGATGACTGTGGTGGTTAGGATTCTAGTCCCAGCAGTGTTAAAATCTTCGAAATGTGGAATCCATTGATCCTCGGGAAGGACGGCTGGGTTCATCAGTGAACATGCCGCTCCAAAGGTCCATGAAGGCAATAACCTGGATTGGTCTATCCCATTTGGATGGATAAACTTTAAGCTGGACCTGAGGGATCACCATGATGCTGTTGATATCTTCTTGAGCCTTTCTCTCTGGTTCTGAAATCTGGTAATATTCATCGCCATATTCTTCGTACACGTCCATGGAAAAGAGGGTCTTCTCTGTGGGTTCGTCCTCTAATGAGAGAACGGATTCAAGATCGCCATCTTCATCTAGATGGATACCAGTGTAGTCCTCTATTTCAGTAAGAAGCTTGATCGACCTTCTGGATTGGGGACAATTTTTTGCATAATGCCCAATCTTGTTGCATATTTAAGCATCTATCATTTTTTCGGGACTTGCCTGGGCTCCTCATCCTGAAATATTTTGTGTGCCTCCTGAACTGGGATCCTTCTCCTGAAGGCCTTGGCCATTTGAATCGCTTGAACCTTCCCTTTCGTCTGGGGACCTGGCACGAACAACTTGACCCAAAGAATTAGGTCGACTTTCCGCAAGCCTTATCAAGGGTCCGGATTGTTTCGTATGATCTCGCTTCAAAACATCTCTCTTTGTGCGATATCATCCAACGCTAGAAATATTGCTTGCCTGAGGTAGCCGACCGGTGGGATCGTTATTGATTGAAATTTCTCCTCAACGATCGTCATGGTCCTGCTTGGTAACATCTTTGGAAGTGATGAAACGAAGGCTTGCTTGAGACTAGCTTCTCCGCCTAACTCAAAGAACATTTTAGCCATCTTCTGAAAATGGATATCGATGACATCTCTGTCAAATGCTACGCATTTCATTTCGAAGAACTATCTCCTTAGTTTTTCTTGCCTTTGGCCGGTATCTCCACAAAATACCTCTTGGAGTATTTTGATGTTGTAAGCAAAGTCTTGGGATGTGAGAAAAATATTTTTGTCTTGTGTCCCAAGTGAATTCCACCAGTCTCTGAGAATTCCGGAGAACCTTGAAGTGAATTCTGACAGGATCATATACTTTTCCCATTCGACAAGATTCTTTGTCACCATCCAAGTGAAGAAATCTTGGATCCTTTGGGGCCATCTTGATACCTTGATATCATCCAGATCGAAAGTGGAATCCAGCCCCAACGAATTTTTGCCGTTGTTGGTTCCTTCTTTTCCGGAATTGGCGCATCCGTCATCCCGTCACGATCATCATCTACTTCGCAGATTTCTCGGTTCTCTCGGGTTGATTCATGAATATTGGTGGGTTATTTTCTTCCGAAGAGTCAATCGAGGAATCTTCGCTTATCTCAACGCTTGCTTCCGTAGGATCAGTATCATATGAATCCTGGTCACTGGATCCTAGGGTATCATCCTTCTCTACATCATTTGTGGGTTGGGCCACGTAGAGGTTAGGAATATTGTGGGCTGAGATCATCAAGTTTTCTAGCTCGGGTTCTTTTGAACCTTCCCCGAGTTCTTTCTTTCGTTTGGACTGCTTTTGGGCCGCCATAGAGTCTTTCCTTTCCCAGACCATTTTTGCAATGTCAAACTGTGTTCATTGTCTTGTTTTTGGGCAAAAGGCATAGGGTCTCGTTTTGTGGATGGGAACATAGTGAAAGAATGGTCAAGCTTTGGTGGTGAGTATATCTGTGAGGACATGGGGAAGAAGGTGGGTTTTGATGGGCAGCTTTGTGTTTTTTGCGGTTCAAGGTGACCATATCTCAGTAGCTGTATTTGTTCTTTAAGGTCAGCCATTTCCTTTTGTTGTTGGTTAAAGAAATGGAAAAGGAAAGTGCCTGGCGGACAAATCTCATACTGCATGTTTGTCATTTGCAACTCTGTGGGCTTTGATGATCCCAAAGACGCTGAGAAGATACTTGTTCCACCTTTTTCTCAATTGTCTCCACCCTGCTCATCATCTTGTTCTGTGTGTGAGTAACACTTCTGATGGAAGTGCTAATATTAGTTAACACTTTATTTTGGCAAATGGCATTTTCGGATTGCCAATTGATTGTCGCTTCCACTTCACTTGTTGGTGGCTTTTCTCCGTGGGCACAAAAATTTTGCCTTGGAATTTTTGGGGCATGGCTTACACCATCTTTTTCAAAAGGTTGTTGTGAAGGAAATTCAGGGGTGTGACTGGAGCTTGAGGGGTTCATCATGAGTATTTCTGGCTTTGAGATATTTGGGTTTGAAGGTTTGTGATGTAAATTTTGGTTAGGGAGAGGTGGCCAGTTTTGGGGTATGTACGACACAAGGAATTCATATTTTCCCGGACGACTCAAAGGAACCGATAGATGAGTCTCCTTCTTCATACCTTGTTCGGAACTCTTCGTAGTTTCTTTTTCTTTGATTTGGCTCTTCTTGTATGATGTTCATCCCATTCAATTTCATCGTCAAGACATTCTTGACAATCACATTGATATCCCATGGCAAGGTCCCGTGAAAGGACATTTAAACCACCATACATCATGACCTTCATTATCAAACTGCTTTATCCAGTCATGTTCGCTCATGATACTTGGGAGATGGTAAGCGAATGTTTCAGGGTCATCTTGGTATGCTTGGTTATAAGTGGGTTGGTACATCTGGAAAGAAAAGGTTGTTTTGTTGGGTTTTTTGAGGTGAGAGTGGTCAAAGCTTATGGCAACTGTTTTATCGGGTTTTTTGGAAAAAGTGGGTTCAGAGGATTGGAGAGGTTCAACAGGTTCTCTTAGCTTTTCATAATTCGTGACCCATGTATCTGGAAGGACTTTGATAAGTTCTTCTTTAGAGAGCTGTTTTGGGATTTGGGTGCACATGGTAGTTCCGTTGGTGGCATCTACTTTTAAGAGCAAAGCATTTTCTCCACTCGGAAGAGAGAGATCCATAGCATGATTCGAACTCGCCAAGCTATTTGATAGTGTAAAGTAGCCTCGAATAGCATTTTTAGCTTGCATGAGCACCCTAAATTTGGACTTGGAGCTTTAAAGCCTCCGTTAGATATGGATCATACGTGACATGTTAAAATTTGGAAATATAGTGACAAAAAGCTGTCCCAAAGATTTAGAGTGACTTCTGTGGTACCCAAATTCGCATGTTGGTACTCATTATATCTGGTATCAAGAAGGGCAAGGCGAGCTATAACTAGTTGGCCTTTTCTTCCATGATTTGTTAATGCAATTCTAACAAAGACAAAAATGGATATGGGTGAAACCATGATTTTTCCATTGTCTAGGAAAATCATCTGGAATTTGCAGAGTAATGAATTGTTCCTCTTGAGTTGCTAGAACAGGGTGCTGGTCAAGTTTTGAGGCACCAACATATTCTTTAGCTTCTTTGGGCTTTGGTTGGACCAGGGAACGGATTTGTGACCACGGGGAACATGTCTTTTTAGCAAAAGCAGAATATGGGTTTATGAGGGGTAAGTCGATGGGAAACACTTTGTTTTCATCAGGTAAAATATCAACTTCATAAAGGTAGTCATATTTGCAAGAAAGGGTTTTATACAGAGTAGGAGAGATATTTATTTTTGCTAAGGACTTACAAGGGTTGGACGCAGATGGTAACGACTCAGACATATTTTTACTAAACTGCTCTTCTCTCCGAAAGAGATGGACTGGCTCTGATACCATGGGTGTGTAGAGGGCGAGAAAACACCAAGCAAGACATCACAAACTGCAAGCACAATAGTTTTCTTACATAGTAGGACTGAGTCTTACATAGTAGGACTGGGCTTCAACATCCCGAAGGACGGCTTGCCACAAACCTGACTTCAACAACCCGAAGGATGGCTTGTCAAGTTAGTCGGACAGTTTGAAATATCATAGATATGAAAGTTTTTCCTACAAAATGGGCTGGCTTCTTAGCCAAGCTACTCAACTCGGAGCTCTTAGTCACTTTAGTTTAGACTTGAGCATGTTTTAAATAATGTAATTTAGTACGCATTCTCTTTTATGTAGAATTGTGAGCTTGGAAGGAAAGAATTTAGTCGATAAAGTTAAAGAGACGTAAAGGTATGTTAAGGCTAGTCCCTTTCTTTCTAAGGCATGACTTCTATATTATGATTCCTCTCTATATTTCCATGACCTTCTTACATCCCAAAAGATGAAAGTTGAAGATTCTCAAGAGCTTCTGTGAGAAAGAGATAAGATGTGCTCTATGATAATGGTGATGATGATGATTTTACTTTAGAGATTCCAAAGCTTATGAATTGATGCTAATATGAGCTTAATGATCTTATTTCATAATTTCCTCGAAGTTATTCATTGTTGGCCATCTTACCTCATGATATTAGTTCCTTCAAGGTGAGACCTAGCGATGATGTTTGATCTTTAATATAATCGGAGGTTACCAACCTTACATCACTCTGATATGATTGTAGCTTTAATTGGGCTCTCATGCATGCTTATTTTTTTATGTATGATTACACTGTGCATAGTTGGACGGACAGACACCACTACGATAAGCGTAGTAGGCGGCTATGATGATGATTAGACTGTTACACCTCGAAAAATTTTCCGTTCATGCACAGTGGATAGGCTAATGAAGAGCACGCAGTATATGAAGTTTCAATAAGTAAGTAATGACTTTTGATGACCTTAAGTAATATTTTAAAGGCATCCGATGTTAGACGAAAAAGTTGCCAAGAGAAGGCAATGTATGCGGTAAGTATCGGAAAAGGGGTTTACAAATAGCAAGTGGATGACAACCTAATGATGTTTGGGGAAGAGTTATAACGCCCCTTAGATTGTTAATGAGGTGATAAACAAGTGTTAAGAAGGTTCCATAAGGATTGGAGATCGAACGAGACGACGGGAACAACTTTGGAGAAGCTGTGGGTTTCTTCCACGGACCGTGAAACCTTGTATGGATCGTGGAATGGTCCGTGGAACTACTAGCAGTGATGGTGGCTGGCTGGTGGTGAACCACGACCAGAACCACGGACAGCACTATGTTCCACGGACCGTGGAAGAGTCCGTGGAACTCCCGACGGGCTGAACTCTTCCAAGTTTATAAATGTGATCCCAACTTCATTTATTTCATTCCACACACTTCTTCATCTCTCTCAAGACCTCTAGAACATTCCATACACTTCATCCACAAGAATTCAAGGAAAATTTATGATCAACTTTATCAAACCAACAAGAATCAAGATTGTGAAACTCATTAAAGTCATCTAAACCAAGAAATTCCAAAAGAAGTGAATTAGGGTTTTTGGTGTAAGAAGGGGAATCTCCACTCAAGACTTATTCTACCATTATCTAAGGTAAGTTTTATGGTATTTTCATGATGTTTGAAGTATTGTAAAGTTGAAACACTTGGGTGGTACAAGAATATATGAAATGGGTCATAAATGTGGCAATAGTGTCATTGTTGAATAGAAGTTTGGTTTGAGTTGTGAATATTGATATGTTGAGATTGTAAAAACGTTATGAATGACATGTAGAACACGGAATAAGTATTATATGTGAAAGAATGTGATAGTGAATTATGATCATGATTTTGGGGAATTGAGGGGAAATTGTGAAATACGAATAATGTAAATAAATGATGATTGTTGTTTATGATATTGTGATAGTTGTTATTGACGTTTGGGAGTTGATATGGAATATGGAGGAAGATGTATAAACAAAGGAAATGCTGCCCAATTTTCTCTAGCTTTACTAAGCACGTCTTTATAAATGTTTAGCTAATGTCGATACGAATCCTCTTGAAGGTAGAACGTGTGCATTAAAGGAGAACGAGCAAGAAATCGAATGGTTAAATGACAAAGGTATGTAAGGCTAGTCCTTTATTTCTAAGGCATGACTCTACGGTATGAATCCTCCTATCTTTCTATGACTTCTCTACACATATGTATGTATTGGGAATGATGAGTCTACGTCATAAAGAGCTCGCATGAGATGAAGTTAAGGGGTATGTTATAAATGTGATGATGAGCCCAAGTCTAGAGATCCTAAAACTTACGATCCACGATTTCTACGAAGTTAATGACCTTTATACGATTCGTTGCTATTATTCATTGTTGCTAGACCCATCTTATGATGTTCGTCTCTTTCCTTTCAAGGCATGATTTTCCTCCTCCATGAATCTCCTAAATTCCGAAGAACTAAAAGTCTACGTTCTTGAATAGCCATACGAGAGAAAGATAAGAGACATATTATGAGCACGACATAGAATGACGATGAGTCTATGACTATAAGGAGCTACACATGTATAAGATAAAGAAGAGAGATAAGGCACGAGCATGATAATTGATAATAATGAGTTCAAGCCTAAGGATTCTAGAGATTACGATATGATGTACCTACAAAGTTAATGATGTTGACTACGATTCATTGATGTTTTCTTCATGTACACTCACCTTAAAATGTAGTCCCTCCAAGGTGAGATATAATGACTATGATTACTCCATAACGTAATCGGGGGTTACGACCTTATGTCACCCCGATATAACTATAGTTTCTTTCAAGTTCTAATGTATGTTGGATGATAAATATAATGATGTTAAGTTATTATAAAGCCATGATATTCTTATAAGAGAATTAATAATCATGAGTCTATGATATGCGTGGTGATGTTTAGCTTATAATATACCTATGAAATGTATGATGATGAGTATATGATGATGTGATTCCACCGCGCCTAATTGGCCGGACATGTCACCGCTAAGGCGGGCTGCTTGTGATTCCACCGTGCCTACATGGCCGGTCATATCCTCGCTACGGCGGGCTGCTATGATTCCACTGCGCCTAGAAGGCCAGACATGTCACCACTAGTGGGCTGCGTGCGACTACACCGTGCTTAGAGGGCCGGACAAAATCACCACTAGTGAGCTACATATGATGGGTACCCGGACGCGGGCTAACGATGGTGAAGTATGAATGGCATGAGGATGTATGTATAATACGATGATGTGTGAATGGTATGATGATGTGTGTATGATATCACGATGTACACGCTATGGTAATTCATATGATGTGCTACGTATGATATATGTATAAAATGTATCCATTCGAAGGTTATGTCCTCATCTTATGTCTTATGATTTCTCTACTATGTTCATTTCATTCATGCCTTAGATACTCAGTACAATGTTCGTACTGACGTCCCTTTTCTTTGGACGTTGTGTTCATGCCCACAGTTAGACAGGGAGGCGACCCAGACTTGTAGAAGCTATTAGCTGACTGAGAGCACTCCTTTATTCCGGAGGTGCTATCTTGAGACAGTATTTTTGTGTATATATATTTTGGGCTCGACGGGATCTTCTCCCGTCCATATGTCTAGTACTCTAGTAGAGGCTCGTTGATAAGTATGTGTGGGTAGTATGATCTCACCATCTTTCATGTATATGCACGTATGTATATATATTATTTTGATAGCCAAAGGGGCTTATGTTTCTAAAAGTAAATATGTTTCAGATGTCATTAGTTTCCCATGATCATGAGCTTATATTATGAATGAGAGCAGATGAGTAACAGGATGAGTGGTGTTCGGGGGTTAGTCCCGGATACCCGTCATGGCCCGTACCGGGTCGTGACATAGACCGTGCCTAGTTGGCCGGGCAGTCACCACTAGTGGGCGGCGTGAGATGATTACCCCAGACGCGGGAGGCCCGGACGCGGGTTAATGATGATATACGACTCAGACAGTTTACTTATGTACATATACATGTGATATGATTTTGTTTTAAGAGTAGAAGTTTGCATGCATGATTCCGCCTTAAAAGGCGATCAGTTACATATTATCTCTTCATCTTATGCTCTCTTATTTCTTTATTATGTTGTTATACATGCCTTACATACTCACGTACTGACGTCCTTTCTTTTATTGAAGCTGCATTCATGCACACGCAGGTAGACAGGGAGATGGCGCAGACGCTTAGGAGCTTTATCGGCTAGTATCACGGGAGCACTCCACTACATCCGGAGTTGCCGCTTTTTATCAAATATATACTTTTGTGTATATATTTGGGGCATGGCGGGGTCCTGTCTCGTCCTTATGATTTTAGTACTCCAGTTAGAGGCTCGTAGATACTTATGTGTGGGTAGTAGATGTTACGTGATCTCTTAGTGTATATTCTCTATTTATCATTTTGTAGCCTCGTGGACTTATGTACATATATGATTGAGAGATATTCGAAGATCATTTCGTGATAAGCTTGTGTTGAGAATGGTATAAGTTCAGGTTGAGTTTGATGATGAGTGTGTCAGGTGGTGCTCGGTATGCTACGTGACACTTTAGGCCCCCGAAAATGGTTTTCAAAAATCCCGGATACGTGCTTAAACAATTTTTTGCAAAAAATATATCGAGAAGTTACAAACTGATTTTTGAATACAAGTCTTTAGAATTTTAAGAAGATCAACGACTTTGGATTACAAAATAATATGGAGTGCTTCTCTAAAAAAATTTTACAAAACCCGTTTTTTTTTCAAATGTGTGGTTTCAAGTATATGAATTGAATTTGAATTTGAAAAGGAAAAATGATTTAAATTTCGGGCTGAAGCCCAACGTAAACCAAAATGAAAATTTGCGGGCCAAGCCCCAACTAAAATACTTTTTTCATAAAACAAAAAATGCTGATTTTGTGCCCAAGTCCAAAAACTCAAACCAAAACCAATTTTGCTTACATATATACAAATCCGCAAAAAATATAAAAAAAAATCAAATCATTTTTATAAACCAAACTTATTTTAAATAAAATGAAACACTTGTAAATACGAGGACCTAGAATAGGATGTTTTAGGAGTAGTATATGGTCTAACAAGAATAACAATACGAGGGTTATGCATGGACATAAAAAGGACATATATATACGTCTATACATATTTACAAATCCGAATGAGTTAGTGATTTTTCAACAAAAAATATATTATCCTTATATATAACGAGAATTGTTCTTATCAGGATATTATAAATCCAAACCTAAAAGTACCCTTATATAAAGGAATATATTCAATCCTTTAAAAAAAATGATAAGACAAATGACAGTCTTTTATAAATACGGGAAAATAAACACAAATATAAACAGTTCAGGCATAATTCACACATTAGAATTCAAAGGTCAATCGTATAGTACAGATCCTTAATACTAGGGTGCCTAACGCCTTCACACAGGGGATCACGGAGCCCTTACAGAACTTTGGATTACAAAACCTTTCATGCATTTGAATGGAAATCCCTTTGGACCCCCGATTTTCTAGCTTACCCATAAATTAGGTAGAACTCTTTTTTGAAAACAAAGTGCGAAAAGAGAACCAACAAACTCTAGTAGCTTTCCAAGCGCTAACCCCTTGAAATACGAACCGTAATAAATGGCAAATCTGCTGGGGACTTAAGGTTCTAACCATAAGGATTCCAATACAGTGTGAATTATTTGCTTGAACTGTTTATGTGTTTATTTTCTCACACTTATAACTGTCACTGCATGCATATTATAAACTCCGCCACTCCTGGCATTTATTTTACACTTTGCTTCAAAGGCGATTTTGCAGAGCCCATAGTCGACCCTTCACTATAAAACCAAATTCATTTCTTTGAAATCGTTGTAAGGCGAGGTTGGTTCGCGGTCGTCCAATAGCCCTAACGGTTCAACCCCAGTAGTCCGCTCGGGTACCAAGGTCATTTGTCAAATCCCACTCTAGTGATAACTAGGATAGAGCAAGCCAAATCCCTACTGAACTAGAGCATTCACACCAAGATGAGTCTTGGGTATCTCAGACCTACCTAAGGCTCATTAAGAAGACTACCACAATATTACTGAACCGGTCTATGACTCGAAGGACACCTGCATCATTTATGTGCCAGTGAAACATGCATACTGGCCCGCTGACAAATAGCCCCATGGGAAAGGGGAAAGATTAATGGTGCTCTGTTTTGTAAATGGAAAGAAGGATCCAGTTTGAAGTCATCCTCGAGGCACTCGAGTTGCTTAGGGCTTGGTGGGAATGGTTAGGTGATTCACACTGTAGAACCATTAGTTGTTGTTTAGGCATCTGCCCGCTATAATGACTATGAAAGGTCATCCGGAGCTAATGAAAGTATTGGCCGAGTATTGGGATGACGAAGAGATGTTATTTCGGTTTGGGGATATCGAGATGACTCCAACCCTAGAAGAACACAGGAATGCCATAGACAGTAATGGAACCTGTCTGAGAAGGAGACACAAACCCGATCATAACTTACTATTCCCTCAAAAGCCTTCCATTGGCCAAATCCAGAAATATCTTTCTTTGACCCAAGCACCTTGGGCGCATGGCCCCACCATAGCCTTCAGAGATCTGTACCGATGGTTTGGGGATGCTACAGGGTTCGCTCTATATCAAGAGGAATTCATAAGTCGAGAGGAGTGGGATGTCATGCCCTAACTCGGGAATGTGAAGGCACCTACCATTTTCCCACCTCGGTAGGCGAACCCTTCCTTAGGCAAGCAACCAACATTAAATAAATAATGAAAACCCATGAATAATACAGTAAGTCTAACATAATATATATAAATACTAAGTGCGGAAGATAGACAACTCCCAAAAGCTAGTCTAGTCAGTACAAGAGCTACTAAATACTACTACAAGTCTGAATAGTCAATACATCATCTGAAATACATATTGTCTCGAAATAGAAATGGGACAATAAGAAGATAGAGTCTCGGGCTGCATGGATCATCAGTAGCTCACCCTCAAAACTCTAGGAACGTCACCTCTGGATCAGTCGCGAGGTGTGAAAGTTTCCCCAGCAGCGAACTCTGCACTCATAAAAAGAATACAGCAAGGTAGCATCAGTAAAAAAACACAGTACTGAGTAAGCATCGTAGGCTGACAACAGTTAGATCATGCATGCAAATAAGGAAATGGAAAGATAATTATGCTTACAGATAGCTACAAGTCAACAAGTCCAAGTAGTACAATCAATTACCAAACGGTGTCTCAGATATTCACAAGTCCAAACATAACCATAATAATCACTCAATAATTCAAATATCACCGAAGATCAATATCAAACCAACTGACAATAAGCACGTGTAATGTGTATCCAAATGAAATGCAATTCAATGATACACGCATGCTCCGGCGGGACGATGTCCACCTGCGGGAGGTCACCCATGCAGAGGGACCGCTAAGTCCGTGCTGACCATTCCGTAACCGGAGCCTAGAATGACTTCTCCATCTAAATCGTTGCTAAGAACTCCGTATCACACAACATAGAGATGGCTACGCAAATATAGCAATGTCGCATGAATCATACTAACCTCCATCATCACCATCTTCCAATTTCAAGACCAAGATAGATATATTATGGACATGAGAAAGTTTGTCATGCAATGAGAATATTATAAATAGCATATGGATTCCAGTCAATTCATATAAGTACATCCATCATATTACAAGTATCACATGAATCCAGTCCTACCAACCAGTCTTCCATATTACATAGAAACTACCCATTCACATAAGATAAGTGTCACGACCCAATTCGTGAATCGTGTGGAACCTACACTGTCCCCCTAGGTAGGCGAACCATTTTCAAATCATTTTAATCATTTATAAGAATTATGCGAAAATAGAAAATAATAAATGCGGAAGTAATAACAACCCCAAAATCTGGTTTGGACTAGTACAAGAGTCACTATTTCGAGATACAAGTCTTATATGAAGTAAAAATCTCAAGGATAACAATACTATCTCAGGAATACAAAATAGACAGTTATATACAAAGGAAGAGTCTTCGGGTTGCGGATCTAGCCAAAGCTCACCTTGGAATCTCTGTCAAGTAGAGTGGATCACTTTCGGCGATAGGAGCTGGAACTAGTAACAAACTGTGTACTCAAAAGAAGAGTATAACAAGAGTAGCATCAGTACAAACATCACATACTGAGTAAGCATCATAGGCCGATTAAGATTAGTTCACGCATATAAGCATAAAATCATTAAAATGCTTGAGTAAGATCATAATACTCAAACAGTCACGAATATCCCGCCAAACTGAATCGTAACGACTTAAGATGAAGCAACAGCGAAGTGTCTTATCACGATAATCTCGATCGATAATCACAACCCAGAAGTTCGACCTAGGCGAGTCACCACGACAATCTAACCCCGATCCATGTCGACCCGTACCACCTAATAATACGCCCTACAAATCAAAAAAAGCTATATATGATGCAAAATAAAATGTAATGATGTGCGGTGAAATCATCAATTTTGGATAAATACCTAAACAGTCCATGACTAATGGTATTGTTAAATAGTCTGACCCATAGGACCGAAGTCCATGTCCCCCTTTGGGGGGCCCGGATCCGAGTTCCCCAAAATGCGGCCCTTACCCTTGTCAAATATGTCCTTGTTTTAAAGATAGGTATCCTCCCCGGTCGGGTTGGCTTTTTAAAATATAATGTATGCAAGATGGTATTCAAAGGGATGGTTCAAGTCTAGAACCCCAAATTAAAAAAACAAAACCGGGAAAACTGTAAATCTGAAATCAAAAGCGTGAAAATGCAAATCAGATGCCTAAACCTATGGGACTTAGCTTCGGTACCATGGAATAAATCTCGATATCTCGTCATCCCAAAGTCTTTGACACCCCTTTCTTAAACAACGTAACCCTCCAACTAAGTCTTATATCACAAGTTACTTTCTATATCTCATGGGTCAATATTCGATATCGTACTTGAAATGAAATATATGCCATCAAAGGGTCTCTAATTATCAACATGATTCGAGAAATCTCTTATCCTTCCCTCCATGATAAAAAACATAATAAAGAAAAATAGTCGTCCGTATCCAACACAAAAATTAAGTAACAATCTAATCAAATAACAAACTCCAAATCAATAAAGTGTATATTAATATTTATATCCAAAAAACATTTATTAATCTAAAGTAAGGGGAAACCCTTAAATCAAATACCCCTGGGGAATACCCAACCGACTCTTTCAAGTTTATTCATACTTCCCATAAATTCTCCCATATATACTTTTAATCAAAGTCTAACAAAGAAAGCGTAACCTACCTCAATCGGAAAGGGCCACAAACACTCGCAGCCTTTTTAACCTCGAAGGGTTTTTACAATATAATATAAGTAACAATATACTTTCTAATCAAACAAAAAAATTTGGGGAAGAAAAAGAACTCCACACCAATTGGGTAAACTATCCGGGGGAATTCATCTAATTTCAATCCAAAAAATTTTTCAATTCTGGGTTTTCTAATCAATTTAACCCCTTTCAAATAGATTTTGGGCCCAAAGTTCCCTTTTTTATTAAAACCCCAAGTCTCATTGAAAAATTTACCATAAGCAAAAAAATTTCCTTCCTAGAAAGTGATAACCTATAATCCAGATGAGTAATCAAAAATAAACAAAACAACCCCTATTATTTAAAAGTTTACTAATTCTAAGTTTCTAAATTTTTCTTTTATTAAGAACCTTAAAATGCTATGGAACTTAAAAAGAATTTAAAAAAAAAATAAAATGGGGGCTTCCCTAAAAATCTTTCCCCCAAGAAAGGAATAAAATTATCTCTTTTTCTCTTGAATACTATGTTAGGGGTTTTTGGGTAATGACTCGAATTCCTATAAAAGTGGGTTTACCAACATTGCGGTCCCTTTAAATTTCGGGCATTTCCTGAAAATTTTCCTTGCGTACGGTGGATAATTGAAGGGGATGATGTATGCGATGTTTTAATAAAAAATATTTTGGTCCAATTAATATTTCCAAAGACATTGAGGTAAGAGAAAAAGTTCTAAGGAAAGCGATCATATGTTGTGTGTCGGGGGGAATTACATTTGGGGGTTTGACATTCTAATGATCTTTGGAAAAAGGTTAAAATTTCCTTAGTTTTGTTGAAGTGTTAAAAAAGTTTTAAAGAAGGTTTAAGGATTGGAGATCAACCGACGGGTTTGGGGAAAAGGAGTTTTACGACTACGGTCGTATAAGGGGCCGTATAACCCCCGGGCGGATAATGTCTGCCGGTGGGGGCCGGGCCCTTATACGGGCGGTGTTAGGACCGTAAAAGTGTCTGAAGGGCCGGGGAAACAAGTTCGATTTTTAAAATGTGTTCCCCGCAAATTCATTTCCCCCATTCTTCTCTCTCTCAAGACCTCAAAAATTGCCTCTCCTAAGAATTCGAAATTGTTTACCCTTAAAAAACCCAAAAAAAATCAAAGTTAAACCCTTAAAGTATCAAGTCAAAAAAACCCCAGAAGTAAAATGGGTTTGGTGTAAGAAGGTTTGCCACTAAGGGTTGTTCCACAATATCTAAGGGAAGTTTTTTGATATTTTCATGATGTTTGAAGTGTTTAAAGGTTGAAAACACTTGGATTTTAGTAGAATATAGAAAAGGGGTATAAATGTGGAAAGTGTCATTTTGAGCGTAGTTGGGATGAATCATGCGGATATTTGATTATGAATATGTTATGGTGACATTTGAACATGGAATAGGCTTTTATGTAAAAGAAGGGATATAATTTTAAAATGATTAAAAAAAACGGTGTATGTGAAAGAAGGGATAGTAATTATAAGTTATGGAAAATTGAAGTGTATGTTAAAAAAACCGATAGTAAATTATGACCTGATTATGGAAAAGATAACGAGTCGCCAATTTTCCCAATCTTGGTAGAAAATGAATTTTCGGATGTATTCCCAGATGAATTTCCCCGGGCCTTTCCCCAAAAAGAAAAAGTTTGTATTGATGTGTTACGGGATCAGGCTATTTTTTCCCCCTGAAGGCCCCCGGCGGGAAAAAAACAAAGGCACGGTTGAAAGATTTGCTTGAGAAGGGGGTTTTAGCCCCGGTTATCAGTGGGGCCCTTTTTTTTTAAAGAAAGAAAGAGGGATCCCCTACAATGTCATGAATGGCTGAATAAAGTGACAAAAAGAAAAAATATCCTCTTTCAAGGATCGATGATTTGTTTATCGGCTACAGGTGCCAAAGTGATTTCCCAAAAATAGACTTGAGGTCGGGTTACTCAAGTGAGAGTTAGAGAGAAGATTTCCCCAAAAACGGCTTTAAACAGTTTGGCCATTAAAATTTCGGTGATGTCATTTGGTTCCCAATGCCGGCCGGTGTTATGAATCGATGAATAAGATTGGGCCTCTTTTGGGATCTACGTAATAGTATTCATTGATGATATTGGTGTATCCGCCGGAACAAACTTTTGGAATCTTTACTATTGTTTTTGGGAATTCTTGCGGGGGAAGATCAAAATTTTCAAAGTGCGAGTTTTGGCAAAATTGTGACATTTTAGTCTTTTTTGGATGATGGCATTCGATTGACACTGGGAAAAAAATTGGAAAAAAGATTTGGGCCCAAAGACCTACGACGCCTCGGAAGTTTGTGTTTTCGGGATTGGGCGGGTTTTATGAAGATTCGTGAGGTCTTTTTTTTTTCCCCTTGATGAATTTTGAAGTGACTAAATTTCGGTGGAATGATGCTTGTGAGCGTAGTTTCCAAGTTGAAGGGGAATTAACCCGCTCGTCTTGACACTCCCGGAAGGGGGATAGTTATGTTGTGTTTGGTGCGGCGTTAGATTAGGATGTGTGTTAATGCGGCCGGAAAAGTCATAGCATCGGGGCGTGGGGAAACTGAAAAAATTACCCGACTCTGATCATTAAAGATTATTTCTTAAAGATGTGGAATTTTTGTATGGTGTGCACGTTGATATCTATACGGATCACAGAGTCATATTTTTTCAAAAAAAAGGGAGTTAAATGCGGGGGGGTGGTGGTTAAATTCGAAAGATTACGATGTGAGTATCATCCCCCCCCGAAGGCAAATGTAGTAGGGTCCAGCGCGATCAATGGGTAGCCTATGTAAATTCCTTTGGGAAAAAAGGTTGTTCTGAGCCCCTAATAGCTAATCTTGGAGTATCTAATCGATTTGGGGGGAAAAGGGGTTATGTTAATAACCCCGGGGTTTCTTTTGAACTGGGAAAAGGGAAAGGGGCGATTAGAAGACCCCAATTGAGCCATTATAGAGATACTTTTTATGACAAGGAGAATCTCCTTTGAAACTTCTATAGATGGGATTCTTAGATACGGGGGCGGTATGTTTTGAATGTTGGGGGGAAGTGTGAATTCAGAAAAGGGTTATTCCGATACATTCTCGGGGACAAGTGTATCTGATCGGGGGATGATATATTGGTGGGATGGCATGAAAAGAGACTGCATAATTTGTAGCTCAATCCGTTATTCCCCGGCAAGTAAAGATCGAACTAAAAAAGGGGGAGGATTTTCAAAGGGGAAAATTTCCCTACTTGGAAAGGAAGTATCAATATGAATTTTATTGTGGTTCCCCTTTCCCAGGAAAGTATGATTCTTTGGGTGATGTGGCGGACTCAAAGGGCTCTTTTTCTTCCGGTAGAACCACACTCGGGGTTACAGGTTGTATATGGGGAGTTTGGGCGACCCCTTTATGATTCTTATTCAAGGGGAAGCGATTTACCAAAGTTAAAAATCTTTAAAGGTTTGGGTACTCAAGTAAAGCTTAACAGCTTTTTCCCCAAAAGGATGGAAAGGACTCTATTGGCCCTTGGGGGATTTTTACGAAATATGTATTAGTTTTTGGTAGTAGTTGGGACGACCACATCCTTTCGAGTTTGCATATAAAAATGCTCCCTTCCGTACCCAAATGGCCCCGGGTTTTTAAGGGAAAGGAAGTCGGGTCCCCAATTGGATGGTTTGAAATCGGAGAAATCGAGTTAATAGGCCAGGTTGATCCAAAGGGGGGAAAAAATTGGTGTCCGGATCGATTTTGACGGAAAGTCCCCAAAAAAATCCTATCCGAAAAACCCCCGGGCGTTAGAATTTCAAGAGGATGATTGGGTATTTTTAAGGTGTCCCCCAAAAAGGTGTGATGAGATTTGGTAGAAAAAATTGGTCCTCGTCATTATTTTTAAGATTATCCTAGATGGGTCAAGACGAAGGCCCTCAGGCTTCTCGATCAGGTTTTTCCCTGTTTTAATGCTCATAGTGTTTTGGGGATCCTACAAAGGGTTTTCCCAAAAGATATGTCGGTCAGAACAAATGGTTTTTGAAGAAGTGCCATTTCCTACTGGGGGGGGAATCGGGGTTTTGGAATAAGAAACCCGTTAAGGCTTTGAAAAAAAAATCAAAGGGTAACTTGGGGGTGAGAAAATGAAATCACATATCCCCCATTTATTTACTCGGAAAAGGCAGATGGGGAATCGAGATTATGGGGTGTATGCTTTTTTTTTTATTAGGGGGTGTGTGAAATTTATATTTTTTGTGTTTTTACCGGGGGCATTATTATTTGGGTTATTTGACGGGATGGTGGCCATTTGGGGAGACTCGGTGAAAAAATTCGATGACTTAACATTCGGGACCCGTTCCCAAAAGGGGGGAAAAATGTTACCCTCGAAAAAAAATTTCCCCTTACGTACGGTGAATAGACAAGGGGGCTGATATGGGTGCTTTAATAACAAGAAATAGCCTTTAATGGTCCAATTAAGATTTTCAAAGACATTGAGGTAAAAAAAAAGTTCTAAAAAAGGAGGGATATGTTGTGTGTCGGGCGGGAATTTTAGTGTCGAGTTAATGACGTTCTCGTGCTTTGGGAAAAAAGTTAAACGTCCCCAGATTGATTTTGAAGTGTTAAACAAGTGTTTAAAAAAGGTTCCAAAAGGGTTGGAGTCAAACGAACGACGGAGAACATTTGGGGGAAGGGTTATACGGAACATATACGGTCCCTATAAGGGCATAAAACCCCAGGAGATAATGTTGGCCGTGGTGAACCCCGACCCTTATACGGGCCCTGAAAGCGGGCCGTTAGTGTGGTCGGAGTGAACAGTTGTTAAAAATGTTTCTCCAAATCAAACATTCCACTTTCTTGTCTCTCAAAAACCTCTAGAAAGGGACCATATGCCTGGAAATTAAAGGGGAATTTATGATCAATTTCAAACCCCTAAAAATCAAAATGGAAACCCATTAAATCATCTAAGTCAAGAAAATCCCGAAAGTGAACTGGGTTTTTGGGGTAAAAAGAGTGTTTTTCCCTCAGGGTTCCAAAGTATCTAAGGTAAGTTTTATGGTATTTTCATGATGTTTGAAGTGTTGAAAAGGGTTTAAACACTTGGATTGTAGTAGAATATGAAAATGGGTTAAATGTGGGGAAAAGTGTTTTTTGGTGTTGGGATGAATCATAAAAGATATGTGGTGATTATGAATATGTTATGAGTGAAATTTAGAACTGGAAAAGGCATTGTTTTGAAAGAACGCGATAGTGAATTATGACCATGATTATGGAAAATTAAGTGAAATTTTAAATCGGATTATAAATGAATGTGATTTTGTTATGAATGTTTGGGGGTTATTGGGAAAATGGGTGAAGTCGTTAAACAAAGGGAAAACTTTTTTTTCTCACTTTAGTAAACACGTCTTTATAATTGTTTATAATTTGTTGAATTTTCTTGAAGGTAGAACGTGAGGGAAAAAGCAAAAAATGAATAGTTAAAGACAAAGGTATGTAAGGGTAAACCTTTTTTTAGACATGAATCTTTTGGCATGATTTTCCTCCCGCAAAATTTCCTATTTGGGCAGAGCCTATGTTCATGAATAAATGAGATAAAGATCTTACGAATATGATAAGTGATGATAACTTTGCCTAAAAATTCTAGAGTGCATAATATGATGCCTTTGAATTAATGATGTTGACTACGTTATTGATGTTTTCCTTTGCCTCCTTAAAACGTTATCCTCGGGGGAAAAAACGATTTTGATTATGTAAAATAATGGGGGTTTTTGACCTTATTCCCCGACATATCCTGGTTGTTGCTTTAATGTATGCTTTGATGATAAATTTTAAGTGCTAATACGATAAATGTGATATCCATGAGATGAAAAGTAAAATAGTCCATGATATTCGATACGATCACAGGCCTAGATGGCGCATGCCTAAGGCGGGTCTATCTTTGTTATATTAATTTTTTTGTCTATCTCCCAAATTTTTTAATTTTTTTAACGGTAAAACGTGAACGGGAAAAGTGAACGGTGATATGAACAATTTTTTTTTTTACAATGGGACACGTCGTCCTGAATCTTGTTATACTTTTTTTCTCTTTTTAACCTTTTTCTTTAAAAACATCTTCTTTTAAACCCCGTCCCCGGACAGTTTTTATCTTTTGGAATTAAAAAGGCCCCCCTAAAATTTAAGGGTTTAAACCTGGGGGATTAAAAAAAGAGAAAAACCCTATACTAAAAATAAAAATTTATGATGAAAAAAAGTAATTTTAAACATAATAATAAAAAAAATTTCTAAAAGGGAATTAGAGAAAAAATGTAAACACATGGTTTGGGGGGGGGGTTTCCTAAACCCCAAAAAACCCTTACCTAGGGGGTAGTTTTAAAAATTTTTCATGGACTTTTATTTCAGGGGTTTTGGGCAGGGATTGACATTTTTTGAAAAAAAGGGGGAAAATGAAATTTTTTTTTAAGAGGGTGGGTTTTGCTCGGGGTTCCCCAAAGGGAAAACCCCTCTCTTAAAATGTAATTTTATATGTTTTCTATCTTCTCCCTTTTTTAAATTATTTTTTGAATATGTTTAAATAATTCTTTTAAATTTTTTTTTAGTATATTTATTC
>NW_026718527.1:0-12515 GCF_029784015.1 Lycium ferocissimum | reverse complement strand
TTCAACTCTCTGGGATTTCTTGACTTGGAAGACTTTGTAACGGGTTTCCCCTCTACTTGATTCTCTCTGATTTCTTGTTATCGATCCTATGATTTCTAGGATTTCTCATGAGTGAAAGGTGGAACTCTCTAGAGGTTTCTTGAAGTGCCTTGAAGAAAATGAAGTGAAATGAGCTTAAGTCCCTTTTTAAAAAATCCCAAAATTTGATCTTTAATGAATTATTGCTCGGGATGAACGGTGGTCGTGAAAAACACGCTTACGACGGTATTCTGGTTTACGGTCCGTCCTCCATGCACGTGTTTAAGCTTAAGAAAAACAGAAGGTTTGGCTGAAGGACACGGCAGTTTACGACCTGGTTTACGGTCCGTCCTCCAGTTTACGGGCCGTATACTGGGTCGTATTTAACCATTTCAACACTTAACAGAAACTTGAGATTTTTGATCGCTTGAGGACGATCGCACTATACGGTCCGTAAATCACTTTACGGGCCGTGTAGTGCCATATACGACCACTGGGCTGAAATTTTCACAACTTTATTATTTCCCAAAAAAATTCATGACTGGCCATTCCCGACTTAACAACACGTCATACATCAAGCTCTTCATCGTTCTACTCATCACTCAAGTACGGAAAGATTCCGAGGTGTCACAGAGCGAACCCACTGACTCTCGTAATACTCATAATCAGACTAGACCTTTAAATCATAACATAGATACACAATGAAAGTTCTTCGGAAATAAACATGCTTTTTACCCTTTTCAGATCAAATAAAATCTGTAACATATAGAAACATATAGAACTTATAATACAATGCATAATGACACATCGGCTTACATAGCCGCTTACATAACCGACATCTTATACCCACAACACTCACGCAAGTCTCTAACATGGGACATGAATCCATATCATAATGCTCGTACTCGGCAAAGACCGGAGAAAATGGAGCTCGCCAATCCCGCCGAACATCTTCAATATCTTCAAGTCATCCGGGTGTACCGCGCGGCATGAAACGCAGCCCCCGAAGAAAGGGGGTCAAGTACGGAATATGTACCGAGTATGTAAAGCATGAAATACGGTAAGCGGATTATGTCAAGTAAAGAGTACAGAAATCGGAAGACTTGCCTTTGAAAACATCTATCATGCAAATACTTGTCGGAAGCAAAATTCATATCATAATCATGTCATTATATCATCGTACATATACGTACATACCCGGCTCTAATGAGGGACTCGGTAAGTAAAATCATAATATGCATATGTAAAGTATACATATAACGTGCCCCGCCCTCAATTGAGGGACGCGTAAACAAAATCATGTCATCATCATGTATGCATGCATAAACATATATATATATACATATACCATACCCGGCCCTCTGGGCCGAGGACTCGGAAGAGCGTGTCCCGACCCCCGCTTAGCAGTGGACTCGGTATGCCATCCTGGCCGCCATCCCCATATCATCACATCATATATACCGTATCCGCCCTTTCGGGACCTTCCTATTGCATCTCGCCCTTTCGGACTCGTGAATAATCATATCATCATATACCGTACCCCGCCCCTCTAGTGAGGACTCGTGAACAATGCAAAAGAATGTGCACGAATACGTAACCCGGGACTCGGTGAAAGACATATTGAGCTTGCACGAGCAGAGTAGTGAGAAACCATATGCACATAAAATCATACTCACGGACTCGATGAAGTAGCCCATACAGAATGTCATTTGAAAATCGGACCATAGTTATATCAAATATCTTTCGGACGTTATTCGGAAACATAGCATATATCATAAACGTATTAACAAAACCATGGGATCATAGTCATATGCCAAACCAATCCGAGTCCGCCTGAAGATTACGAACGTTATTCATTTTAGAACATTCTACGAACAAATCGAAGCGATCCGAGCCTTTCAAAGTTACGACGTTCGTAGTTTCGAATCATTTAGGAACAAAACTCTTTGAAACAAAACCTTTATGCAACTTTTGAAATTTAATTATACAAATGACATAAGGACCATGATTTGACCATATTAAGAATACGAATATCAAGAAGCCAATAAGAATCATGAACATGCTCGGATCACCAGAATAGAATTACCTCGAAATTCATGTCATAACTTATTTTCAACTAAGACATGCCAAAGAAAGAAAGGTTGAGCTTTACATACCTTAGCCGCTTCCTAAGCTAAATCCGAATTTGCGCCTCAACTTCTCACGATCTACAATAATGTCGTTAGGTATCAACCATTAGTCATAACACTTCGAATCCAATTCCGAATTAACACTTTGTCTACAAAAATTTCGGCAAAGATTTCCCTATAGCTTCAACATCCCCGAAAATTCAACTCGGCCAAATCAACAACAACCAAATCAATAACCATACCAACAATATCCATAAGTGATTCAAAATGCATTCTAACATTAATAATTCCTCTCTACACAATTCGACAACATTTCATTTATATGCAAATAAACTACATACGATCAATTCAATACCAATGCTCACATATTCGATTACTAATCCGCAACCATTCACACATGATTTAAGAACATTCCAAGCAATCCATACAATATTCAAAACAACCCAACCAATAGGCCACTCCACCCGAAATCCTTCAACTACATTAGGAACATCAATAACACATTTTCTTCTTCCAAATCAGCCCACACAACTATAACTTCAACTTGGATCATTAAACTTTCGTTTGGCATCATAGAATCCATCACAACAACAACCAAAATGCTAGGTAAATTTGATTCATTTTTCCTACACCTAGGTAAAACTTTCACTCACCCACACACCCACACACAACATTTCAAGATTTTCATCCATTTCCATACGCTACTGTTACACCTCGCATTTTGTACATTTGAATATTCCGAGTTAATGGCGGGAAGTTAAGGACAAGGTTAAATTTTTTTATTCTAGAATGCATAAGTTGTGTATTCAATTTTATTGGTGTGGAGCGTTAAGGATAAATTTGGAATAAGGAAAACTAGAGGCTAAAAGTGGGAAAAATAATTTCATGAGATGGCACAAGTGTATATTGTATATTTGTGGAGCTAATATATATGTATGGACCAAGGGATGACTAAGCCCAATTTAATTACGGACAAAGATGACCAAGCCCAATTTAATTAGTCATCTTTTGACAATTAAGGAAAAATCTAGAAAAATTGAGAAAAAAAGGAGCTAACGGCCATGTGCATGGCATGTGTTACATATGTATATATAAATATGATAAGTCTTGAAGAGGAGGACCAATTCATCATTTGCTAAGTCTAGAAATTTCAAGAAAGAAAAAAAAAAAAGAAGGAGAAAGAGAGCCATGGTCGCCGAATTTCAGCCATGGTGATGGTCAAGAGAAAAAAATATTCTTCAAGCTTTCCTACTAATTATAAGGTCCTCTACGACGTGGAGTAGTTGTTGGAACGAGAAAACCATTCTATCTTGCAAAGAGGAAGCTAGCCGAGAAGATGAAGGGAGGAGAAGTAGGTAAGGTTCCATCTTATTTTTACATGTGTTATAGATGATATGTGCATGTTGTAGTATATGGGATTGGATGAAAATCATAAAGGGTTGTATGTGCAAGTTGTGGCCGTGAGTTGTGTTGTTGAAATAGGCATGATGAACAAATTCTATTTAGTGTAATTTGGTTGTTGTGCATGTTTGTGTGTTGTTGTGATGTGTAGAAAATGAATGAAACTCATGAAATGTTGAAGTTGTCATTGTTGGCCGAATGGTGGCTGCTTGTTGAAGGAAAAATGAATCAAATTTATTTAGTGTTCTTGGCTATTGTTGTTGAGAATTGTATGGTGAGAATAAGAGTTTAATAACTTATGTTGAAGATGTAGAACTATGTGGGCTGATTTGGAGTTCCATGTGATTTCAATATGTTTTCTTGAATTTATGGAAGTTGATGTTGTTAGCATATGAGATTGTTGATATAGTTTATGAAGTTGAAAGAAAGATATATGTCGTTGTATTCCTTGAGTTGGGAGGTGTTGGATGGATTGCTATGTTGATTGAATCGTTTTGAAAATCATGTGAATTGAATTAAATAGAATTGAATAATTGTTGGTATTATGGATAGTTTGGCCGGTTGAATTCCGATTGTTGTTGATCAAAATTGGCCGAGTTAGAATCTCGGGGATGGCGCATTTGCAGGGAAATGCTGCCGAAATTTTGGTAGACAAGTGTTACTTCAAGAATTCACTTTTAGATGCTCAAGTTAACATTTGCAAATGTGACCAATTTGTAGATTCGGTGGATTTGGAACTTGAATTTGAGTCGCGCGTGAGGCGGAAAAGGTATGTAAGGCTTCACTCTTCCTTCTTTGGCATGTCTTAGCTATAATAGGCTTGAATACGTGCTCTCGGGGACGGCTCCTTTCCTAGAAATCCGAGATTGAAATTTGTTACTATTCATTCAAGAATTGAAGCAAATGTTCACGAAAAGTGGAAAGAAGTGCCTAAACATCTAGAACTCGCACAAGTAGGACCCGACTACCCTAAAACTCTCATGAGTAATGTCATGAAATGTATTATACGTAAATTGTGTACGCCGCCTCATTTGACCGAGGTAGGCCCACTATTCCCGAATTCCCTCTTATTGTCCCATTAGGCTTGATTCCGTACTATAGCCGATGGAAGTTCATGGTTATCATTCCGACTACCAAACAATAGCTGTGTTGACTAAACCCTTGACCCCAAGGTATGATTTTCCTTCCTAAAAGTTTACAAGTGTTTTCCAAAATATCCCTTTTTCTTCAAAAACCAAGTTTTACAATATTGAAAGTCTTAATGACAAAAACGACGACTACGGTTCTATGATGATAATGACGAGGCCGATATGAGAAGAAGTACGTGATGAATATGTCGAGGATATGTCCTTACTACGAATACGACGATATGAAATGTTAAGTTATTTTTGAATAATGACTACTTTCAAAGGTTTTAAGGTAAACGAAATGATGCCTTATGCTCCGTCCTATGATTTCTCATGATGTCACTCTCCATTGATAGTCTCGCCCTATTACTAGTTCTTTCGGCGAGATAAAGCGCCCATGATTATTTCATAATACAATCGGAGGTTTCCGACCTTATGTCACTCCGATAGTTACATGATTTTCCTTGGGCTCTCATGCATGCCGCTATGACATGATATATGTACAAGTATATATATGTATATGTATATGTATATGGGGAAGACGGGAAAAGTATGTGCGCTATAGGCGCACGCCCACCGATCGCCTGAGAATGATATGACATCATCCCGTACGCGGATGCCCGACGCGGGATAAGTGGTTAAATGGATCGGAGCCGACGCCGCAATACGTATGTTCTATTTTCTTTATATATGAAAATGAGATGTTTTCAAAGAAAGAATACGTACATGTATATACAAATGGATCGGGCCGCACGTTCCGCAAAGATAGTATATGGATCGGCTGCACGTTCCGCAAAGATTAAGCATGCATGATTCCGCCTTAAGAGGCACTCATACCTACAGGTTACAGCTTTATACAATATGCTTTATATGGACAGCTCACAGCTTTACACATGATATGTCTCACATGTACCGGATACTCTCTCTCATGTGACATGTTTTACATCTCTTATTATGTTACTGTTCATGCCTTACATACTCAGTACAATGCTCGTACTGACCCCTCTTCTCCGGGGGCTGCGTTTCATGCCGCGCAGGTACTCCCAGATGGATAGCAATGATAGAAGATGTTTCAAAGAAAGTTGGCAAGCTCCATTTGCTCTGGAGTGTCGCCGAGTCAGCATGTTACGCTATGATGTTCGATTCAAAGTTAGAGACTTTGCAGACGTAGTCATGAGTTTAGTATGTCGCTCTAATAGCGGCTTCATACCCAACGTGTCTTGTTGTATTATGTTTCAAAAAAAAAAATGAGTTTTAACCACGACTTCTATTACTTGTCGACGTACAAACTTTTGAAGAGTTTAGATATGTAATAAAAGTTAGCGGGTTCGCTCAGCTCCAAACGTGGGGTCGGGTGCCCAACACACCCTAGTAAAGTCGGGGTGTGACAGCTACAACACGTCCAAAACATCCATAAAACATGTAAAGGAGGATTGAACCTTACCTCTTCCTTCCACTTCTTCCATTCGGCTAGGACCTTCCTTAGCTAAAACGAATGGTTTCCTTGTTCCAACAACTACTCCACATCGACGAGGACCTTCCAATTAGTAGAGAAGCTTGAAGAAAATATTTTTGATCAAGACTTTCCATGGGCCATGTTTCGGCCAGCCCTCCATGGCCGTTTGCTCCCTCTCTCTTTTCCTTCAAGTTTCTTGAAATTTCTAGGATGAAGAATGAAAAATATATCTTGCATGGTCATCACTTATACATATATATATATAAATCTATGGCACATGGCCGGTCATGTGCCGTCTTTTTTTTCTTCTTTTCTTCTTTTTTTTTCCAATTTTTCTCCAATTTTCTAGAAATTTCCAAGAGATGAAAATAATGAAGATGACTTAATAAGTCATCTAATACTACACATATTCTTCATACATGTGGCCTATGGCCCACAAGTCATGTGCATGGCCACATGGTTATTTTTTTTCATGAATTTAAATTCCAACACTTCACTTTTAGCCCCAAATTTTGATGAAATGTCTAACTTTCCATCCAACCAAATTCATAAGCACTTATGCGTTAAAACAAAGTCGGAAAATAGTCTTATTCTTAACTTTCCACACTTGGCTCGGAATATCCCGACGTACAAAATACGGGATATAACAAGAGACACAGCCCTTGAAAAGGAGAAGACCCCGTTCGAGATTACATCCGATGGAGTATTATTGCATAGGGGCAGATTATGTGTACCTGACGTTGCGGGGCCGTTATTAAAAGTTATGGGCGAGGCACATTATACCCGTTATTCTGTTCATCCAGGGTCGACGAAGATGTATCATGACCTCAGGTGCCTGTACTGGTGGGACGGTATGAAAAAGGACATAGCAGAGTTCGTTGCTCAGTGCCCAAATTGCCAGCAGGTAAAGATCGAGCATCAGAAGCCGGGTGGATTGCTACAGGAGATGGAGATTCCGACGTGAAAGTGGGAAATAATTAATATGGACTTCATTACAGGCTTACCTCGCACTCCACGGAAGTATGACTCCATATGGGTTATCGTTGACAGGCTGACAAAATCAGCCCATTTCCTTCCAGTCCGGACTACTTATTCAGCTGAGGATTATGCCAGGCTCTATATTAAGGAGATAGTAAGACTTCCCCCCCCCCCCCCCCCCCACGGGGTTCCCATATCTATTATCTCCGACCGAGGTGCCCAAATACAACTAATTCTCGGAGATCATTTTAGGAAGGATTGGGACCTGTGTGAGTCTTAGTACAAGATTTCATCCGTCCGACGGACAAAGCCGAGCGCACTATTCGTACGCCGGAAGATATGTTGCGGGCCTGTGTTATTGACTTCAGAGGTAGCTGGGATGATCATTTGCCGCTCGTTGAATTTGCTTACAATAATAGCTACCATTCCAGTATCCAGATGGCACCATATGAGGCCCTGTATGGCAGGAAATGCAGGTCACCGATTGGCTGGTTTGATATTGGCGAGACTAAGTTGATTGGCCCAGATATGATCCGGCGCTGATAAGGTGAAACTCATTCGGGAGCGGCTATTAGCAAAACTTCGCAGCCGACGAAATCATATGCATAATCGCCATCGACACTTAGAGTTTCGTATTGGTGATTGGGTATTCCCGAAAGTGTCACCTATGAAGGGTGTTATGAGATTCGGCAAGAAAGGGAAGCTCACCCGAGATATATCGGGCCTTATCGTATTATCCGAAAATAGGCAAGGTTGCCTATGAATTAGATCTACCACCGATTTGGGAGCAAAGCATCCAAAGGTTTCACGTGTCTATGCTTCGCAAATACATTAGTGACCCTTCCGTAATATTTCCCACGTATGATATCCAGTGTCACAAAGAGGAGCTATCCTATGAAGAGCAAATTATAGCCATATTGATCGTCGGTAAAAAGGTTGCGTAATAAAGATGTGGCTTCCGTTAAAGTGTTATGGCGAAACAATAACCGGAAGAAATGACCTCGGGAAGCCGAGGAGGAAATGAAGAAGAAGTACCCTCACTTATTTCCGTGCCACAGTAATTTAAATTCCTTTACTTCGACTACGTTGATCAATGAATGAACTGTGTGTGATAGCTATAAAAGAAACTCCCCCGAACTGTTTGTAAGACCCGCAGGGTTAGTTTAACATTCGAGGACAAATGTTCTAAAGGGGGGGAGGATGTTATATCCCGTATTTTGCACATTGG
The DNA here is from genome assembly GCF_029784015.1 of Lycium ferocissimum. Classification (NCBI taxonomy): domain Eukaryota; kingdom Viridiplantae; phylum Streptophyta; class Magnoliopsida; order Solanales; family Solanaceae; genus Lycium; species Lycium ferocissimum. Next base: position 4,178 of record NW_026718527.1, on the reverse strand, counting down.
GACAATCCGGGTTAACCACGATAAGTTAGGGACAAGACCATTTTGGGATACGAAATCGATACTTTTGTCCTTCGATTTTGTTTTAAGACACAAGTTGCTTATGGATTTGTTGGCATGGAACATTTAGGAAAATTTGGGGCTAAAAGTGAAATATCGAAGTTGACAATTCATGAAAAAGGGACCTTGGCCGTGTGGCATGGAAATGGTCCCCACACATTTTGTGGCCAAATTTAATTGGTCCAACCCATGTGTGGGCCATGGGACACTTGTGCTACTTATATAAGTGAACAAAAGATGACTAATAAGTCATCTTCTCATCAATCCACACTTAGAGAAAAATCAAGAACTTGGATGAACAACACCAAGGCCATTCGGCCAAGCCTCCAAAAATTCAAGACCAAAATTAGCCATCAAAAAGTTATTTCTTCTAGCAAACCCACTAATTGAAGGGTCCTTGTTAACGTGGAGTTGTTGTTTGGTCAACAAACCGCTCGTTTTCATCCTTGGCCAACCCTAGCTAAGTTGGAAGTTAAGAAGAAAGGTAAGGTTTAATCTTATTTTTATGTGTTGTGAATGATGTGCATGTTGCGTATGTCAAAATGGATGAAACTCATGAAATATGGCCTATGGAAGTTGAGAGCCGTGTGCATGGCTTGTAGCCGTGCATGGTAGTGTTGTCATGGGGTGTAATGGAATAAATTCTATGTAGCATGTTTAGTTGTGTAGTGTGTTGAAATGAATGAAAATCATGAAATTTGGTTGTGGATGTGTTGGCCGAATATGGCTTGTGAGGTGTAGCAAGGAATGAATTAATTCTCTTTAGTGTTTTGGTTGTTGTCGTTGTGAATTCTATGTTGATAATGAGATTCTAATGACTCAAGTTGATGTTGTAAATGTTATGGGATGATTTGGAGGTTAATGTGCATTTAATGTAATTTCTATATTTATGAGAATGACATTGTTAGAGTGTGGATTGTTGGTGCAAATCATGATTCGGAAGTTAGGAATGTGTTATGGATGTGGTTCTCAAGCCTTGGGGGGATTCTCGGGTAAGTTGGAGCATTGTTGGGTTGTTTGAAATATTGTGTGAATTGCTTAAAGTGTTCTTGAATATTGTTTGAATAGTTCCGGATTAGTAACTGAATGTGTGGGCGTTGATGTTGGTTTGAACGTAAGTAGTTAAATTGAAAATGATGGAATGTTGTTGAATTATGTGGAAAGAGCTACTAATGTTAGAATGCGTTCTAAATCGATTGTTGATGTTGCTAGAATGATTGTTGGTGTTGTTGTTGTTGATTTGGCCGAGTTGAATTCTCGGGGTTGTGCATTTACAGGGGAAATGCTGCCCAAATTTCCGTAGGATTAAGTGCTAGTTTGGAAATGAACTCCTAAATGCCTATAGTTAACATTGGTATTTATTGATGTTATGTAGATCTTGGGGAGTCCGAGACATAGGTTTGGTTTGGATTAGCTTTGAGAGCGAACGAGGTATGTAAAGCTTAACCCTTCCTTCTCTTAGCATGCCTTAGTTGTAAATAGGCTATGACACGAGCCTCGAGGAAATTCTATTCTTGCGATCCGAGTATGCCTACGATTCTTATTTGCCTTTTATCTTTGACATTCGTAATGTGATGGAATAATGGCCCTTATGTCTTTGGAATACTTGGTTTCAAACGTTGCATAAAAAGTTTTGTTCTTAAAAGTTCTACATCGGAAAAAGGGCCGTAACTTTCGTAGACAGAACCGGATCGCCTCAATATGTTCGTAGGAGATTTTATGGCATATGATGACTATGTTTTCCATAGGCGGGCCCGGCTTGGGCCGACACCCGTCCGTGGGTCCCGCGACTTTCCTTTATGTAATTCTGATGACTTTTGAAAGAACATGGTATGACTATTGCCCCGACTTCCAAGTATGGTCATTTTACTTATCTTTTGAGTCTATGATAATGATTTTATGCATACGGTTACTCACGACTCTGCTCGTGCAAATGGTTATTGCATCTTTCGCCGAGTCCCGGGCCATGTTATGTTATCGTGCGCACTATGTTATGTTCCGAGTATGATGTGTCCGGCTCGTCGAGCCCCTCTCGCTATAGGGCCGGTACCGTGTATATTCGGTGTTATGATGTGTCCGATTCGCCGAGCCCTCCGCTATAGGGCCGGGTACCGTGTATATGTGATATGTGATATGTCGGGTTTCGGAGATATGAAATCTTCTGTAGTATGATGTGTTATGGCACCATTGACGGGCGGGCGACCATATTTTCTGAGCCCCATGCATGTTTTGTATTTTAAAAGTAAACATTTCGGTATTTTGGATATTGCACTTATTTTCTGTACTTCTGTTTCGATTATGACTCGCTCGTTTATCGTATCTTCTCGCTTGCATACTCGCACATATTCCGTACCGACCCCTTTCTTCGGGGGTCGCGTTTCATGCCCCTGTGTACGTACGTACGCTCGTGATCCGCCGCCCAGGGACACCTATTCTCGCCGTTTGAGTGCTCCCTTTGTCGTGAGCCCATATTTTGGTATATATGTTCTTCCGTTGCATATGTATTTGTTTATTCGGGGGCACGGCGGGCCCCGTCCCGTCATATTATTCGGGCCTGTTCCGTTTAGAGGTCCGTAGACACGTACGTGGGTTATGGTTATCTCTCCGCATGTGTGTGTTTGTATGTTTTATGTTCCGGGCGATCCCATTCGCCGTGGCAGCCTTGTCGCTTGCATTTGTATATATTTTGGGGCCGCGCGCGCCGTATGATAGCCTTGCCGGCTCCGTGACATATATATGTTTGTGTTGAGACAAGCTTGAGACAAATTCGATATTTGTGTACGTATAAGCCATCTCGTTTGTGATTCGGATTAATGAATGTGTTCTGGGTGCCCAGCTCGGGCACTAGTCACGGCCTACGGGGTTGGGTCGTGACAATTAGACCTTACCTTTTCTTCTTAACTTCACAACTTGGCTAGGGTTGCAAATGATAAAAACGAGTGATTTGTTTGTTCCAACAAGAACTCCACGTCAACAAGGACCCTTCAATGGTTGGAATTGCTAGAAGAAAATAATTTTTTGATCAATATTTTTGGACCTCAAATTTTTCCACTATGGCCGAATGGTCTTCAACTTTTGTTCTCCAAGGTTCTCAAATTTTCTAAGTGTGGAAGATGAAGAGTGTGACTAATTAGTCATCTTTTGTATACTTATATGAATTATACAAGTGTACCATGGCCCACATGGGTTTGATCAATTAAATTTGGCCAAACCATGTGTGGGAGCCACATCAATGCCACACGGCCAACATGGCCTTTAATTTCATGAATTCTCAACTTTTAAATATTCACTTTTAACCCCAAATTTCCCTTAATATCTCATGCCAATAAAATCATAAACAACTTATGCCTTAAAACAAAATCGTGATTAAAAGTCTCTACTTCGTATCCCAGAATAGTCTTGTCCCTAACTTATCATGGTTAACTCGGATTGTCCCAATGTACAAAATACGGGATATAACACTGTCGTTCGGCTAAAGCATATATGCGGGGCAGAGTGGCACCTGAAGTAGATGCTCCCCCTCGGCCACTACCTCGGCCTGCTAGAATCTGGGGAGTCGCTCACCGGCGCACCGATGAAGAATCCGCCCCGCCGATCCCGTGGGCCGGACCCCAACTCTACTACTCACCGACGGGCAATCTCATCATGTGCCCAACCTGACCACAAGCATAGCAAGCATCTGAACCCCGGCGACACCGTCCGACGTAATCTACCGCACCGACCGCATCGCGGCATCGAGAGGTCTCCTCTGGCTATAATCTCCCCCAAACTGTGAACCTGGGGCCCTCGAACTCTGACCCTGTCCTGAACGGAAGGAGAGATCAAATCTCCTACCCATAAATCGGGGAGGTGCACTAGTCACCGACTGGCCTGAGTGCCTAGAATATGTTTGCCTTGATCCCCCTCTGTAATCACTGCCTGCGCCCATAGATATGGCCCTTTTGCTTTGCCCTCTATCGATATCACGGTCACCCCTTTGTGGAGGTTGTTGTCCTTCTAAATTCTGGGCATGGGCTTGAATACGGGAAATGTCCATCCCATCTTGCAACGAAGCCGTCAAACAATCTTTAAATAAATGTGGCCCCAAGCCACTCACAAATCTATGCACCCGATCTCCCATA
>NW_026718526.1:0-13574 GCF_029784015.1 Lycium ferocissimum | reverse complement strand
TTCCATATTTTAACACTTGATTGCTGATCGTTCTTTGTATTCCATGCTTTCACATACTCGGTACGTATTCGTCTTGACCCCGCTGCTCCGAAGGCTGCGTTTCATGCTGCGGTACGGACGCCCGACCTGCAGCGATCCGCTAGCTTAGGACACCGATTCTCGGCTGCCTTGGAGTGCTCCCTTTTGTTCGAGCCCATATCTTGGTACGGACTCTTCCGTTGTATATGTATTGTTCGGGGGGTACGAGCGGGGCCGTCCCGTCATATGATTCTGTTGCTACTCTTCCAGAGGGTCTCCGTAGACACATGTGTGGGTTGTGTATGGGTCCCGTTCTAGCCGTGTCTATTTGATGTACTATGATATGATATTCGTCTCTGATGGCAGCCTTGCCGGCTTGCCTATGATTTTGATATGTGACGGCATCCTTGTCGGCTTGCACATATATACATATTCGGGGATGTTGTGATTTATGATAGCCTTGTCGGCTTCTGTACGACATAGGTGTTTCTGCGTGACAGGTTGATACAACGCCTGACCTTCATACACGTATATGTTCCTTGTATGCTGAATTCTGATTAATAGGTGTGTACGAGTGTCCAGCTCGGGCACTAGCCACGGCCTACGGAGTTGGGTCGTGACACTAACTCTAGCCAAGGGTACCACTTAATAGATTGAAAGGTAAACAGCCTAACAACTACTAAGAATTTGAAATACCTACAGCAACTTCCTTTTTGGGAAGAGTAGGTTTATAATTTTAGCACAACAGAACAAAGACTTATAACAACATAAATATCTTAGACTAAATCGGTATCTGGATCCGGGTTCTTCAGTTTTGCAAGTGACTTGTTCTTGTGATCACTTGAAATCTTGTGACAGTAGCTTTTGCCCAATTTAGATTAGGTTTTTGAGTAATACACAATATGTTGCAACATGTTGTATATATAGTGGGAAGCATGTGGGATGATAGAGACCACTCATTCAATATTTGACCTAAAGCATGGGCCAGCTCAACTGTTGTACTTGTGTGCAGTGAGTAGCTCGGCTTTACAGCTGTCTCTGCTTACCGTGCAAGATGCACAGAGAGCAGATCACAGACCAGGTCTCTATCTGGTTCTGAATCAGTTTGACAATCATCAAAACACGAATGCACTTAAGCTTATCAATACCCCTACTGTCACGACCCAACCCCGTAGGCCGTGACTAGTGCCTGAGCTGGGCACCCATACGCGCTCACTGACCAGATTCGGCATACAAACGACTCGTACATAAATCAGTATCAGACGTGGCTCCAGACTAACGCATACAATATATATACTGCACAGAAGCCGGCAGGGCTATCGTAATATACATAACGTAGCAAAGCATACATACACGCAGCCGACAAGGCTGCCACGGCGGATGGGCCGCCCAAACACAACTCACACAACGTGTCCGAACAAAACCCGTACATAACCCACATCTATGTCTACAAGACCCTAATACTGAAAACAACAGAATCAGATGACGGGACAGGGCCCCGCCGTACCCTGAATAAACATAAACATATACATCGAAAGAGTATATACCCAAAATGTCGGCTCCAGAACAAAGGGAGCACTCCGAACAGCAGAATGGAAATCCTACGTTGGTGGATCACCAAAACGCGTATCTGTACCTGCGGGCATGAAACACAGCCCCCGAAGAAAGGGGGTCAGTGGAATATGTACTGAGTATGCAAAGCAGGAAGTACAGAAACGAAGTCATAACCGAAGTAAGGTGTACAGAACGTGAGCATAATAACCCAAATACCAAAGTACTTATATCCGAAATACAAATCATACATAAGCAGTGCAGAAGACAAATATAACCATCAGAATGCCCAAAATGCTTAGCTTTATTTTGAAAAACATTTCTGTCTCACATATACAGAAAATAGAACATATCATATAAACTGACGTTAACCGAATGCCGAGGAACGTACGGCCCGATCCATAAATAATATAATAATAGTGCCGAGGAACGTACGGCCCGATCCATATATCATATAATAATGCCGAGGAACGTACGGCCCGATCCATATATAATATAATAATGCCGAGGAACGTACGGCCCGATCCGTAAATAAAATAATAATCATACATCACATCACGCCATCATATATCATATCGTATCAGATTATCATATCATCAAACATCATATTACATATCACATACGGTCCGCAATGGGACCCGGCGGACAGAACGTGGTCGCCACTCCATCTGGACGCCACAACACATCATACTTCAGAAGGTTTTATATCTCCGAACATCTCCGTCACACATCATAACATATATACACGGTACCCGGCCAAGAGGGGTCGGTGTGCGGTCACATCATACTTCGTATCACATCATACTTCGGAAACACATCATACTTCAGAATAGTGCGCACGATAACAACCGGCCCGGGATCCGGTGAAAGATGTAACAACAGAACGCACGAGCAGAATCGTAAGTAGCCATATGCATACAAATCTTTATTACAAACTCAACAGAATAACCAAAGCGAACTATTATTTCAACCAAGACAATAGTCAAATCAAATTTCCTCCGAATATTACTCGGAACATATCAAAAACCGAACTTCAGTAACCATGGTCACGTATCAAAATCATATGCATAAAATCCTCATTTCAGACTCAACAGATAAGTATATACACATACTCGGGGGTCGGAAAAATAGTCATACTGAATTCTTTCGAAAGCCATTAGAATTATACAGAAGAAGATCGCGGGACCCACGGACGAGCGTCAACCCAATCCGGGCCCGCCTACGAAAATCATAGTTATCATATATTATCAAATCATTATTACAAACTCAAAAGATAAGTAAACTGATCGTACTTGAAATCGGAATATTAGTCATGCCATATCCTTTCAAAAATTGTCAGAAGTACATAAGGAAAGTCGCGGGGCCCATGGAGGGGTGTCGACTCAAGTCGGGCCCGCCCGTGAAAATCATAATCATCATACATCATGGAATCATTTTTGAGCAAATCGAAGCGATCCGGTTCCGTCTGGGAAAGTTACGGGCTTTCGTAGTTTTCGGAATCATTTGGGAACAAAACTCTTTTAAAACCAAACTTTTATGCAATTCTTGAAAATCAGTCATACAAAAACACATAAACCATAGCTTGTCCGCATAAAGATGCCAACATCAAAAGCAAAGACGACTCACAACGTGCTCGGGTTTTTAAGAATAGAATTACCCCCGAAGCTCATAACATATCATAACTTAGCCATATCTAAGACATGCCAAAAGAAGGAAGGTAAGCTTTACATACCTCAAACGCTTCCAAAGCTACTCCAAACTCAAGCTAACCTCAACCTACGCCTCGGGCTCCCCAAGGTCTACAAATGCGTCAACGGATATCAAATATTAGCTATAGCCATTTAGGCGTTTAATTCCAAACTAACACTAAATTCTACAGAAATTTGGGCAGCATTTCCCCTGTAAATAGGCCAACCCCGAGAATTTAACTCAACAACAACAACAACAACAACAACCAACCTAGCAACATCAATAATCAATCTAAAAGGCAATATAACATTAGTAACTCTCTTTTACATCATTCAACGACTTTCAATATATTCAATTCAACGGCTTACCTTCAAGCCAACATCAACGCTTATACATTCAAATACTAACCCGAACCCATACCAACAATATTCAAAGACATTTTAAACAATTCATACGACATCTCCAGCATTCCAACAATTGCTCCAATTTACCCGAAAACAGCCCCAAACCCGAGAACCTCAACTATAACACACTTCCGACTTCCGAATCATGATTTGCACCAACAATCTACACTCTAACAATGCTATTCTCATAAATATACAATTTACATCAAATGCACCATAATCTCCAATTCAGCCCACAACACTTACGATATCAATTTGAGTCATTAAACTACTATCGTCAACATAGAATTCATAACGACAACTACCAAAATACTAATTAACATTAATCCATTCCTTGTCACATAATATAGCCCATTTTCGGCCAACACCATATATATACATATTGATGATTCTCATCCATTTTTTCACTCTACAACATTCAAAACATGCTAACTAAACTTCAATTCATTACTTCAACACAACACAACACACACACACACACCTACACGGCTATACACTACACACACAACCTCAACTCCAACATGCCATATTTCATGAATTTCCTCCATTTTAACATACTAAAACATACATACACCATTCATAACACATAAAACATGATCAAATCTTACCTTTCTTCTTCAACTTCACAAATAGGCTAGGGTTTGCGATCTACACAACGGATGGTTTGATGACCCAAACAACACTTCCACGTTACTTAGGGACCTCCAATTAGTGGATTTGCATCAAAGAAATAATTTTTGGATAGCTAATTTTTGACTTGAAATTTCCAAAAGTTGGCCGAATGGTGTGGTTGTTCTTTCTCCAAGTTCTTGATTTTTTTTCTAAGTGTGGAAGTGAACAAAGATGACTTATTAGTCATCTTTTAAGCTCCTAGATGAATCTTCCAAGTGTCCATGGCCCACACATGGGTTGGACCAATTAAATTTGGCCACAAAGTGTGTGGGGACCATTTCCAAGCCACATGGCCAACATGGCTAATTTTCATGATTTACCCACTTTCCAATATTCCACTTTTGGTCCCAAATTTTCCTAAATGTTCCATGCCAACAAATTCATGAACAACTTACGTCTCAAAATAAAATCGAAGGTCAAAAATCTCGACTTTGCATCCCGGAATGGTTTTGGACCCTAACTTATCATAGTTAAACCGGATTGTCCCAATGCATAAAATACGGGATATAACATACTCTGTTAAGGTTGTCTAAGGTGGACAACCAATCCTACATGGCACTGACATTTGATGAGGTGGATGCCACGTGGCATGCCACCTCAACGCCCTTAACCCATTTTACCCCTCCCCTCTATTTGTCTTCCACCACTAAAATTTTCTTCCCCTCTACCATTATTACCACCATTACCGCTACCCTGACCAAATTGGGCTTAACCCAAAGTCCAATTTGCTTTTCTTCCAACCCTAAATTTAACTGCAAAGCTTAATTTTTCTTTGAATTGATTAATTCCTTCATTGTGTCTCCTCCACCCACTAGTTCTACTATTAACACTTGATCAATATAAATATTTTTAAGAAGTACTAACCAAAATAGAATGTGAAAAATCACTGATATAAGAAGAAGAAGAAGAAGAAGAAGAAGAAGAAGAAGAAGAAGAAGAAGAAGAAGAAGAAGAAGAAGAAGAAGAAGAAGAAAATGATAATTGAAAGGAGGGGAGTTAGAAATCTCGTGTAAAAAGTGTCGCTCACTGAGACCCTAAATAGGGCGATGCAGCATTTGCACATATGTAAAGATCGCATCATTCTCGCAAATTTCTGAATTTTGTTCTGCAAAATTGCATTAAATGATTTGTAGAAAATTAGAAGGAAAAAAGTATAAGAAACTATCTTTTGAGAACCAAAAAAGAAAACGAAAACGAATAGGAAAAAGAAGAGAGTTTTTGTTACACCTTGTAGTTTTGTGCATTGAGATACTTAGTATGTTGGTATCTTAATTTTGGACACCGGGACTTGTTTCAAGAATATATGAGGTTAGACATGTTTAACGTGTAATTATAGGTGTTTAAATTCATGTTTGGTAAGTTACAGAAGGATTGGAGAATAAGTGAATCGAAGCAGGAAGGTTCGTCAAAAGTTGTTTTTGGAAAATATGGTGTATGGGTCGTTTAAGTGAGATATAGTCTGTATTTTAAGATATGGACCGTATTTAAGGATACAAAAATCTAGCAGAGAAGCAGAAAATTTAGGTGTTATTATACGGCCAAATTATATGGACCGTATAATGTTATACGGCTAGCAAGTTGGTCGTATAATATTATAAAAAGGATATCAAAATTTTACAAAGAAGCAGAAATGATAGTGGCATTATACGGACCGTATAATGTTATACGGCCAAGTTATATGGCCAGTATAATACAAAGTCAGTGGAAATTTCCAGAATTTAAGTATGACGACCCCTCTTCATTTTAGTCATTTTAAACACGCTCCCAAGTTTAAGAGAGCTCTAGAAATTTCTCCAAACATATTCCAACATTTCTCCAAGCCAAAATAAAGGATCAAAGAGAAGATCAATGTACTTAGGGTTACAAAGTAAGGTTTAAACTTATCCCTTCTTCTTGTAAAAGTTTGGGAAGGTATTTTTAAGGTGGAGTAACCTTGGAATTGAAGTGTTCTTGCATTCTGCGGTAAGGTTTCATCTTAGCTTCATGCTTATGAGCTTATTTGGTAATTATGTTAAGATTTGGGGAGAAGAAATTGGAGGAAAAGTTCAAATATGAATTTGATGATATTTTGAGTTGTAAACTAACTTGAGCTATAATTATTAGCATGTTTTGAGCATAATCTTGTCATAAGAAATAATAATGATGTTAAAATAGGTGTCATATACAAGTGTATAAGGGGTTGTGTTGAAGTTGTTGTTATGGATTGATTATGAAAAGAAATTTTGGGATTGAATTGAGTATAATTTGAATGTAATCTTTTGATTATGGAATTGTTGATGTTTTATTGTGGTTTTGGGAGTTGTTTTGAAGATTGGAGGAAGTAGAAGATATAAGGGAAATGTTGTCCGATTTTTATTAGCTTACCAATTAATCTAGTTTGACCCTATAAGCGTTTCTATGACTTACCCTTAGTGTGAATTATCTTGAACGTATATTTAAAAGCTCGGGAGGATAGGCAGTGAGTAGTTAAAGAGACAACAAGGTGTGTTAAGGTTGTCCCTTTCTTTCTTAACGCATGATCCATAATGTCCCTATTCCTAAAATACTAGAAGCTCATGGTCCTTAAGGTTCTTGTGATCTTATTGAGCTTTGTCTCGTGATTATTGATCTTTATCCTATGGTTATTGATTTCATTTATTGATATTGATCTCATCTTATGATTGTTGTTCCTCCAAGGTGAGATATGTTCAAGATGATAGTTTCATAATGATAATCGGCGGTTACCGACCTTACGTCACTCTGATAGAGTTATAGCTTTTATTTGGGCTCTCATGCATGCTTTATATATATGTAGCTATTTTCTCTCACCGAGCCGCGCTATAGTCGGCCGGGTACGGCACCTATTGTGCACACCACTACAGTTGGGTACGGATTACCCCGAACGCGGGATGATGATGACATTCACCGAGCCTATATGGTCGAGTAATGTATTATATATGTATGTATGAAAATGTTTTTTTTAAAGCTAAGCATGCATGACATCCGCCTTAAGAGGCATTCAGAGGTATAAGTTGATCTCTTTTATCTTATGTTATCCTTATACTTCATTATGTTGTTACTCATGCCTTATATACTCGGTACATTACTCGTACTGACGCCCTTTTTGCTTGTGATCGTTGCTGCGTTCATGCCCGCAGGTAGACAGGGAAACGGACCAGACCACTAGGCTGCTTCATCAGTTATTGTGCAAGAGTGCTCCGCTTGTTCCGGAGCAACAGTTTAGCTGGTACTATTCTTTTATTTATATATGGGCATGGCAGGGTCTTGTCCCATCTTTTTGATGTTATTCACTCTATATAGAGGCTCGTAGACAGAATGTATATAGTTAGATGTTTTATAACATCATCGGTTCATATTTTGTATATCATTTTTGCATCCTTGTCGACTTGTACATTTGGGCATCGTTGATGGTGATTATATAGATATGCATATATCTCTTGGACATATGTCTCTTCCAAATTATGGTAGTTACTAGTTAGCCGTATGGCCGACTTTAGATATGATTATAAGACGTATGTCACGAGGTGATCGATAGGTCGGCCCTGGGTGCCCGTTATGGCCCTCCGATTGGGTCGTGACAAAAAAAGGTATCAGAGTTGTTCGTCCTAGGATTTGTCGACGAGCCTTGTCCGCTAGAGTCTTATTTATAGGTGTGAAGCGCGCCACACTTATGAACAAGGAGGCTGCGGGGCATTTAGGAACGATTGACCTTTCCTTCTCAGCTTAGATCGTGCGATAGAGCCATGTTATAAGGAATCTCCTTTTCTGACAGTGTGTTATGATTTCAGCGATACATGTGAAGTGAAAAGCCGCCGGCCCGGATGGGCAAGTCCGTGGTAGGTGAGGACCGGAAGGGTACCGCTACGTACGTGTGGAGGAGGGCAAGTCAGCGTAACGAGGTTCCATCTTGGTCCTCCCATACTCCGCCCGCCCGGAGAAGCCCCGGCTCCGGTTCCCAAAGACCCCCGGTTCACCGACCCGTATGCCTCGGCCCGGAGATGAGAGAGAGGCTATTTAGTTGTTGACCCAGTTAGTGGTACTCAGGCCCAACGATAGGGTACGGGTCATGATGATAGGGTTGTTAGTTCCAGAGTTCGTGATTTCATTAATCTAGACCCTTGTAATTCATTGGGTCGAAACCATACGATGACTCGCAAAAAAATTTATAGATTGGATGTTGAGGACATTGCGGTAATGCACGTGCTTCGCATATTGAGTCGGTAGTTGGCCTCTCTTCTGTATTACGGATGTTGTTGTTCATTGGTATAATACCTGGATGTCTTCTAGAGGGGTTAACGCACCTCCACCTGTGTGGCAAGAGTTTGTAGATGCTTTTTTCCGACATTATTTGCCGCCAGAAATTAGATGGGCTAGAGTTTATAAGTTCCTAAACCTTAAATAGGATAACATGAGTGCTCGAGAGTATAGCCTTCATTTTAATTCATTGGCTAGGTATGCTCCAGGTATGGTAGCTGATATGGGGGATCGTGTCCACCGGTTTGTGAGTGGTTTGGGACCATATTTGATTGATGATTGCTTGACGGCCTCACTTCAGGAAGGAATGGATATTTTCGTATTCGTGCCCACGCCCGTAATCTCGAAAGGTGACGGCAGAGGGAGGGTTGAGCGTGAGCATGATACGGGTTATAGTAAGAGAGCCGCATCCTTAGGTGCTTGTTAGTGAGTTTGATGGGTTGGAGGCAGCAATATTCTGCAGGCACTCGGCCCATTCAGCCCGCTAGGCACCTCCGATTTGCGAAGCCGGAGATTTGATCGACTTTATTTATTCGAGGACCCTCGAGTTCCGCAGCCCTAGGTTCTCGATATGGGGGTGATTCGGCCGTATGAGACCACCTTTACCACGATGCATTAAGTGTGGTAAGTTGCATATTGGACAGTGCCTGTTGGGCTCAGATGCTTACTATGGTTGTGGCCAGCCAGGCCAAATTATGCGTGAGTGTCCATTTCGGGGTGGTCGAGGTATAGCAGAACCTGCCCCATCTGCAGCCGGTATCGCCATCAATACCTGGCATTCTTCCGGGGCAAGGTTTCGACTTCGGCAAGCCGAGATAGAGCCGCAGGTGGAACGTCTGGTGCCCGCCGCCGGTCCTCAGAATCGCATTTACACATTGGCTGGTCGACAGGATTTGGAGTCTTCGCCCGATGTTGTTACAGGTATATTGTCAGTATCTTCTCATGATGTGTATGCATTGATTGATCCAGGTTCGACATTATCGTATGTTACTCCTTTCATTGCTAGTCAGCTTGGGGTGAAACCCGAGTCAATTAAACCTTTTGAGGTGTCTACGTGGTTGGTGATCCGGTGATAGCTAAACGGATATATAAAAGTTGTGTGGTTATAGTTTGTGATCGTCATACCATGGCAGACCTATTGAGTTAGATACAAAGAGATTTCGATATTATTATGCTGGTAATGATCGTCAGCTCTTCTTGTTATACTAATGTTGATCGTTGATGGAAGGTGGTTAGATTTCGGGCCATTAGAGAGCCGTTGTTACAAAAGGGGAAGGGTAATACAAAGATTGCGAGAGGTAGGTTTATTTTCTTTTCTCAAAGCAAAGAAGATGATTGCCAAAGGCCGTATCTACCATTTAGTCAGGGTTCAGGATACGGAAGCAAAGTCGCTGACCCTTTAATCGGTCCTAGTCGTTAATGAGTTTCTGGAGGTATTCCTGGACGAGCTCCCCGGCCTTCCACCAGAACGGGAAATTGACTTTTCCATTGATGTACTACCAGATACTAAGCCAATATCCATTCCTCCTTATAGAATGACATCTGTTGAATTGAGTGAGTTGAAGGAGCAACTGAAGGATTTGCTTGAGAAAGGCTTTATCAGGCCTAGTTCGTCACCGTGAGGAGCACCAGTGTTATTTGTGAGGAAGAAAGATGGCTCTTTACGGAAGTGCATCGACTACAGACAGCTGAATAAAGTGACGATAAAGAACAAGTATCCACTTCTAAGAATTGATGATTTATTTGATCAGTTGTAGGGTGCCAAATAGTTCTCAAAGATAGATTTGAGATCAGGGTACAACCAGGTAAGAGTTAGAGAGAAGGACATTCCGAAGATAGCTTTTAAAACCAGATATGGAAATTTCGAGTTTCGTGTAATGTCGTTTGGGTTTACAAATGCACCGGCAGTATTTATGGATCTGATGAATATTATATTTAGACCCTTCTAGGATTTGTTTGTGATTGTGTTTATTGATGATATTCTGGTATACTCTAGATCAGAGGCAGAGCATGCAGACCATTTACGCGTTGTTCTTAAAGTTCTCCAAGATTGGAAGTTGTATGCAAAGTTCTCTAAATGTGAGTTTTGAATGAATTTTGTGACTTTTCTGGGGCATATTATTTCAGCTGACGGTATCCGGGTGGATACGCAGAATATTAAAACAATAAAGACTTGGCCAAGACCCATAACACCAACGGAAGTTTGCAATTTTTTAGGCTTGGCAGGTTATTATAGGCGATTTGTAGAGGGGTTTTCTTCTATTTCTGCACCACTAACAAAGTTGACTCGTAATGAAGTCCCAAAGTGATCTGACGCTCGCGAGTATAGTTTTCAGAGTTGAAAAATGATTGACTTCGACTCGGCTCCGACACTCCCGAGAGATCGGAAGGCTATGTCATCTATCGTGATGCTTCGTGTGTCGGGTTAGGTTGTGTATTAATGTAGCACGGTGGAGTTATAGCTTAGGCTTCAAGGCAATCAAGGAAGCATATAAAGAACTATCCAACACATGATCTAGAGTTAATCATGTGATTCATGGCGTATGAAAATGTGAAGGACGTTACTTGTATGGGTGTTCATGTAGATATTTACACCGACCATAAAGAGTCTCCAAGATATTTTTAGGCGTATGAGCTAAATTTACGCGAAAGACGATGGTTAAGATTATGATGTTAGCATTTTGTATCATCCTGGGAAGGCGAACATAGCAGCCGATGCTCTTAGCCGCAAGTCCATGGGTAGTTTATGTGATATCCATCCAGAGAAAAGGGAGTTAGTTCGTGAAATTCAGCAGTTAGCAAGCCTAGGAGTTTGATTATTAGACTCGGGTGATACGGGAATTACTATTCATGATGTGGCAATCCCATATGTGGTAATTGAGGTAAAGGAGCGCCAGTATGAGGATCCCATGTTGGTTCGTTATAGAGATATATCTCCCCAGAAGAAAAAGTCACCATTCGAGATTTCTGTAGATGGAGTTCTTAAATATCGTGTCGACTACGTGTTCGATGTTGCTGTGATTACATCGCCAGATCATGGGGAGAGGCTCATTACTTCCGATATTCTATTCATTCGGGGACAACAAAGATGTATCATGATATTAAAGAAGTTTATTGGTGGGATGGAATGAAGAGAGACATAGTCTGTGTACAAGTGAAATGCTCTCTAGCCAAAACCCTAACTCCATGCAAACCCTAGCTTAGGTTGGCTTCACAACGACATCTATAGCCACTCCGGCCATTGGGGTGGTTGGCCAGTCTTCTTCTACCCCTTCGACATCTACACAACCAAACAACAACCCTCTAGAATCTCCCAAACCAAAGTTCAATGATTTATTCAAACCTACAATATGGAGCCCATGCAAAACCCTACTTCTATGTCCAATATAGAAGTAAAGCAAGTTTCTTTCATTAATGGCATCCTTGTGCTTTGTTGGACCCAAAAGGAAGTTGAGGAAAAGTCATGGAAATCTAAAGCATGCAGTGATTGGGAAGTTTGCGCATGGAGGGCCCGGGATCTAAAAAGGGTTGAGAACTTTCTTCCTCAACGGTGTGGGTTTAAAAGGGAAGTGTCTTATTGGTTTATTTCGATGGGACATGTGTTGATTCGATTATCCGAGATGGGGGTTTTTTAAAAAGCTTTGTTCAAGGGATTTTTTATTTTTTTCAATAAAAAGTGGATATTTTATCAAATGGGGCCTTTAATGTATGATTCTAAGTTAAAGGGGTTGATGAAGAAACATCAAAGGTGATTGTTTTAGATTTTTTCCCCCCAAATTTAATCCCGGCCTTTTTGTTCGTGAACCCTTTGTTCCCCACTCTACCCGGGTTTTATGGGGACCTTTCCAAAATTTGATCTTGCCCACTTTTTTCCTTTCTAACCTAGTTATGCTAGAGTTAAAGTGTTGGGTTTATCTTTTTTGATCTTCCCAAAATTTTTTCTATGGAGATTGAAGATGGGGGGGGTAAAGGGGAAAATTCCAGATTTTTGGCTAATTTGTAGTGAATGTCTATTACAAAGGGGATAATTGGCAAGAATGTTGGGAAATTACACCCGAACTAGCAAAGATAAGGAAAAATCATGTTTAAAAGGGCCCCCATTTTCGGGTTAATTTTAGTAAGGGGGAAGGAAATTATGGTGGACTCAGTATTATGAAGGAAATGATGGTGTTAAGGAGGCCCCTTTAAAATGTTAATGGTGGGGGGGGAAAGAAGTTGTGATGAACCTTTGTAAGTTTTCCTTTGGTTGACCGGGAAAAGGAAGGGGAAGAATACTAAATTTTTAATAGAAGGGAAATTTTCTTGGGGTGTTGTCCGGTGGTAGAGTGCTTGGTGATCCGGGGGCTGGAATGCGGTTAAGGATAATAGGATCTTTTGGGGGGTGCTAGACAAAAAACCCCAAATTTCAAATGTTCCGTCAGAAGGCCCCAAAAATGAAACCGGACCCACACTTTTGTGGTTGTCCATAACAAATTTGATGCCACAAGGTGAAGATCAACCGGAAAGAAACCCAAAAAAAGATGATATTGGAGGGGAGTCAAGTGTTGCAAAATGTATTGGTTTGTATGGAAGTAGTGATGAAGTGGAACTTTTTTAAGTCTGGCGGGCCCATAAAAAATTAGATGAATTTTCGAAGAAAGGAAAACAAAAATAAAGTTCCCATACGAAGGGAAAAATTGCACAACATCAATGATGATAAAGGGTCGGTTCCATAAATGGGTTCGGAAAGAAAATAGTTTGGAAAAAAAGTTTTTTTTTATCCTTTGAGTCGGTTCGGATGGGGGGTAGTGATGGTGCAAGTCAAATTGTTTTGGGGAATTAATTCGGGGGAAAATATTGATGAATCTTTTCTAACCCGGGGTGGAAGGGGGGTGGTTTTGTGCAAAATAATGAAAGAGTTGGATCCAAAAGGTGAAGATAATTC
The DNA here is from genome assembly GCF_029784015.1 of Lycium ferocissimum. Classification (NCBI taxonomy): domain Eukaryota; kingdom Viridiplantae; phylum Streptophyta; class Magnoliopsida; order Solanales; family Solanaceae; genus Lycium; species Lycium ferocissimum. Next base: position 62 of record NW_026718526.1, on the reverse strand, counting down.
CGGGTGGTCATTAGAAGGGGGGGAAAAGGGGGTTTTTTCTTGGGTTTCAAAAGTAGAAGTTA
>NW_026718525.1:0-13338 GCF_029784015.1 Lycium ferocissimum | reverse complement strand
GATTTGCATTATGTACCTACGTTTTCGGTCTGATTTTATTATACTATTTCGATATTTTCTCTCCGTATCTTTATTTTGTTGTGGGTTGGATTTGTACTCTATGCTTTACATACTCGGTATTTCCTTGTGCGGCCCCCTTTCTTGGGGGCGTTTCGTATGCCCGCGAGGTACGGACGTTGGTGATCCTCCTTTGTAGGCCACACTTTCTGCTGTTTTGGATTGCTCCTTTTTGATCGGAGCGTATATTTTGGTATATATCTTGTCATGTACATTCCTATGTATATTTGCGCTATTTGGGTACGGCGGGGGCCACCCGTCCGTCATACGAGTTTTATAAATGCGGTTGAGGGTACGCGTGGACATATTTTGTGGGTTGTGCCTACTCCTGTATGACTATGTTGGTATCTGTTGTGTTTGGGCGATTCCATTCGCCGCGGCGGCCGGTCCGCATATGTATATGATATTTTGTTGGCGGCGGCCGGTCCCGACATGCATATGATATTTTGATGGCCACGGCGGCCTTTGTTGGTATTTTAACGTGCGAGGGAGTTATTTTGGTTAGTCTATAAAACAAAGGAAACTCTGCCGAAATTTTCTGAAAATTATCTAAATTTAAAATATAGCCTTATCGGCTTCCGTTATATATTTGATCGCATTCGTTATGTTTTGAGATAGTGTTTGATAGATATGTCTGGGTGCCCAGGTCGGGCGCTAGTCACGGCCTACGGGGTTGGGTCGTGACAAAATGCTGCCAAAATTTCTGTAGACAAATGTGAAGTCAAGGTTGAACTTCTAAGTGCTCTAATTGACATTTGGTAAACATGACCACATTGTAGATTTTGGCGGATTTGCAACTTGGATTTGGAGTAGCAGAAGGAGCGGAAAGAGGTATGTAAGACTTCACTTTCCTTCTTTGGCATGTCTTAGACGTAGTAGGTTTGAACACGGGCCTCGGGGATAATTCCTTTCCTAGAAAACTGAGATTGAAATTAGTTACTATTCATTCAGTAGAATTGATCTAGAAATTGTGTGAAATGTTGAAAAAGCTTCCTAAGCACCTAGAACTTGCATGAACAACACCCGACCATCCTAAAACTCTCATAAGTAATGTCATGAAACGCATTATACGTAAATTGTGTACGCCGCCTCATTTGACTCGAGGTGGGCCCACTATTCCCAAATTCCTTTCTATTGTCCCGTTTGGCTTATCTCCGTACTATAGCTAATGGAAGTTCTTGGTTGTCATCCCGACTGCCAAACAATAGCTGTTTTAACTAAACCCTTGACCCCAATGCATGATTTTCCTTCTTAAAAGTTTACAAGTGTTTTCCAAAATATTCATTTTTCTCCAAAAACCAAGTTTTACAATATTGAAGGTCTTAATGACTAAAACGACGACCATGGTTCTATGATAATATGATGATAATAATGATGCCAGATATGAGAAGAAGTCTATGATGAGAATGCCAAGGATATGTTCTTACTACGAATATGACGATATGGAATGTGAAGCTATTTTTGGATAATGACTGTTTTCAAAGGTTTTAAAGTAAACGAAATGATGCCTGATGATTCTGTTATATATTTTTTTTCCATGAAGTTGTTCTCCATTGATAGTCTTGCCTTATATAAATTGCTCCTTCAAGGTGAGACAAAGCGCCCATGGTTGTTCCATATTGCGATCGGAGGTTATCGACCTTACGTCACTCCGATAGAGTCATAGCGTTTCTTTGGGCTCCCTTGCATGCTATGGTATATGTATATATATATATGTCTATGGGGAAGATGGGGAGCAGGGCAGAGCGCTATAGACGCTGGGTTGCACACGGTACATGTAGCCGTATCTATCAGATTATTACCCCGGACGCGGGAGGCCCAGACGCGGGCTACATACATCTATATTTATGGTTAAATGGATCGGTACAACTCGACGCATACGACATGTTACATGATATATTTTCTAGATACATGAAAAATAAATGTTTATCAAAGACAGCTTAGCATGCATGGCATCCGCCCTGAGTGGCACATACATGTACAGGTTACTCCTTTATCCTATGATACGGTTTATGTTTCCATACAGTTATTACTCATGCACAGGTTACAGTTTTACACGTGATATGTTCCTTATGTACAGATACAGCTTCCCATGATATGTCTCATATGTGCAGAACACTCTCTTTACATGATATGCTCTCTGACTCTTACTATGTTATTCTTTTGTTCATGCTTTACATACTCGATACATATGCTCGTCTTGACCCTCTTCTCAGAAATTGCGTTTCATGCCGCGCGGTACTCCCGAGTTGGATAAGCGACCGGGATAGAAGATGTTTCGCAAAGTTGGCAAGCTCCATTTGCTCTAGAGTGTCGCCGAGTCGACATACTACGCTATGATGTTCGATTCGAAGTTAGAGACTTTGCGGAGACGAGTCATGAGTTTAGTATGTCGATCCCCGATAGCGGCCGTACGACCAACGCGTCTTGTTGTATTATGTTTCAAAAAAAAAAAATCTGGAGTTTTAACTACGACTTCTATTACTTGTCGACGTACAATTTTTGAAGAGTTTTGATATGTAATAAGAGTTAGCGGGTTCGCTCGGCTCCAAACGTGGGGTCGGGTGCCGATCACACCCTAGTAAAGTCGGGGTGTGACAGAAGGCCCTCGTCAACGTGGAGTAGTTGTTGGAACAAGAAAACCGCTTGTTGTCGCAATTTGCCAATTCTAGCCGAGGAAGAAGTTAAGTGGAGGGTAAGATTTAATCATCTTTACATGTTTAATAGGTGTTTGGGCATGTTGTAGTAAGTGGAAATAGATGAAATTCATGGAAATATGGAAGTTGGTATGTGGCCGTGTATATGTGTTATTTTGTAGAACATGATGAACTAATTTTATTTAGTATGTTTTGGTTGTTGTTGTATGGATTCTATGGTGAAAATGATGATTTAATGGTCCAAGTTGAAGTAGAGAGCGTTTATGGGTTGTTTTGAAGATAATGTGAATTTAGTGTAGTTTCTTGTATTGTTAAGGTTAATGTTGTGAATATGTGGATTGTTGGTGTAGTTTGTGAATTTGAAAGGAAGAAAATGTATTGTTGTTGTTCTTATGGAAATTTGAGGTTTCGGGTGGAGTAGAGCATTAATTAGATTGTTTGAAATATTGTGCGGATTGTTGGAAATGTTCTTGAATCGTGTTCGAATGGTTTTGGATTGGTATTTGAATATGCGATCGTTGTTATTAGTTTGAATGTATGAAGTTGAATTGAATATGCATGAATGTTGTCGAATTATGTAGAAAGGAGTTATTAAGGCGTTTGGAATTGCTTATGGATATTGTTGATGTGGTTGTTGGTATTGTTGTTGGATATTTGGCCGAGTTGAATTCTCGGGGTGTTGAATTTGCGGGGGAAAATGCTGCCCAACTTTACGTAAATAAAGTGCGAGCTTAAAATGGGATTCCGAGGTGCCTATGACTAATGTTTGGTGCCTAATGACGTGTTGTAGATTTTGAGATAGCCGAGACTTGAGTTTGGATTAGCCTAGGAAGCAATCAAGGTATGTAAAGCTTACCTTTCCTTCTTTTGGCATGTCTTAGATATGGCTAAGTTATGATATGTTATGAGGTTCGGGGGTAATCCTATTCTTAACGTCTGAGCATGTTTACGATGCTTATTTGCTTCTTGATGATGGCATCCTTATATGGTTTATATGTCCTTGATACGATTGGATTTGAAATGCTATGTATATGGTTTGTTCCGAAAGGATCTTATGTTTAAAAATGTTCGTAACTTTCATAGACAGAACCGGATGGCTTTGATTTGTTCGTAGAAAGTCCTAAAAGTGAGTAACGTTCGTAACTTTCCGAGGCGGACTCGGATTGGTTTGACGTATAACTATGGTCCTTTTATATATTTATGACATTTGATATGTTTCCGGGTGATGTCCGAAAGATGTTTGATATAACTTTTGTCCCGACTTTCAAATGGCAGTCCGTTTACACTATTTCTTATTGTAGTCGAATTATGATCCTTATGTCTTTTGTATGACTAAATTTCTAAAGTTGCATAAAAGTTGGTTTTCAAAAGAATTTTGTTCCTAAACGAATCCGAAACTACGAACGCCCGTAACTTTCAAGAAAGGGCTCGGATCGCTTTGATATCTTCGCAAATGATTTCATGACGAGTAATGACTTTGATTTTTATAGGCGGGCCCGGATTGGGTTGACGCTCGTCCGTGGGTCCCGCGAACTTTCTATGTTTGGTTTTAACGACCTATTTTTGAAAGAACTTCATATGACTTTCGTCCCGACCCCCGAGGATGATTACTTAGTTATCTGTTAAGTCTGAAATAAGGATTTTATGTATGTGATTTTGATACGTGACTATGGTTTCTGAGGTTCGGTTTGATATGTTCCCGAGTGATATTCGGAAGAAAGTCTGATTTGACTACTATTTTGGCTTATAAATAACAGTCCGCTTTGATTATGTTGTTGGGTCTTTGTAAGTGTTTTGCATTGCATATGAATTCCCACGATTCTGCTCGTGCATTTTGTTATTACCTCTTTCGCCGAGTCTCGGGCCGGTATGTGTATATGTGATATTGCCGCTGGGTATTTGGCCGCGGTATGTGTATATGTGACATTACCGCTGGGTATTTGGCCGCGGTATGTGTATATGTGATATTGCCGCTTGGTATTTGGCCGCAGTATGTGTATATGTGACATGGGCCGCTGGGTATTTGACCGCGGTATGTGTATATGTGACATTGGCCGGTGATATTGCCGACCGCGGTATGTGTATATATGACATTGGCATGATCTTATTTGCCGAGTCCCTATGACAGAGGGCCGGGACATGATATGTGTGCATATGATATGTGATTTTGACGATCAGGATTATGATCGGTTGGTATCGGAAATAGGTGGTGGGGCAAACCCGGTGGTGAGGCAAATTCACCTTTGGTTTAGGCGAATCCCACATCGGTTAATGTCGGCTCATATAATATGTTTGATTGTCCGTATATATGAGATAGAAATGTTTTTCGGAAGCGAAGCATTTTGGCATTTTGATTATCATATTTGTCTTCTGTACCTCTTATGTATGATTTGTATGTCAGATGCAAGCACTTTGGTATTCTGGCTATTGTGCTCACTTTCTGTACTCCGTACTTCGGTTATGACTTCATTTTCTGTATTTCATGCTTTGCATACTCAGTACATATTCCGTACTGACCCCCTTTCTTCGGGGGTTGCGTTTCATGCCGCGCAGGTACCCACAGATGAGTAAGTGATGTTAGCAGAAGATGTTCCAGCTGGATTGGCGAGCTCCATTTCCTCCACGGTCTTTGCCGAGTCGAGTGCTTTTGTATGGTATCTCGAGATTATGGTAGAGACTTTGCGAACGATGTCGTGTGTGTGATATGTCGGTTTTGTAGCGGCTATGTAAGCCGATGTATTATTATGTATTATGTTACGAACTTCATATGTTTACAGATTTCATACGATGCTAGTTTTATTTGATTTGGCAAAGATGAAAGGCATGTTTGTTTTCAAAAAAAAAAAAAATTCATTATGTGCTTATGTCATGTTTTGCGGGTCCCGGTATGATTATGGGTATTACGAAGGTCGGCGGGTTCGCTCGGCCCTAGGTAAGGGTCGGGTGCCCGTCATGCCCCTATCGGATTAAGGGTGTGACAAATTGGTATCGAGCCGGTTCGTCCTAGGGGTTGTACGCAAAGTCGTGTCCGGTAGAGTCTTGTTTATGGTGTGTAGCGCGCCACACTTATAAACGGAGGCTACGAGGAGATCTAGGATGGTTACTCTTCTTTCACATCTGAGATCGTGCCATAGAGCCAAGTCACAGGAAATGAGATTTCTTGCATTAATCTTTGATTTCAGCAGAATAAAGGCAGCGATAGAAGAAAGGGATTGATGATGTTGGAAGTTACTAAGCACACAGGTAAGCAAAGGTATGAAAGATATATGTTGGGAAAGATATTGAAGTTGCGATTGAAATACAAGTTGAAGACTAAAGGGGAAAGTAAACAAGAAAGTGTAACGGGTGCCGTTTGAGTTGGGCATACGAGGTATGTTTATCATTTGTGTCTTGTTGATGATATTGGGAGCCCATGTGTGGGCTGCGATATGATATGATATGTATATATGTATTTTGGCCTGTGAGGCATTGTTGGTATTTCTGTGTACGGAGTTTTGAGATAGTAAGAAATATAGAGGAAACTACTGCGAAATTTTCCCGAAATAAAGAAAATGAGATGTAGGTTTGTAATGCGACTTGAAAGGTCGTGTCCACCGTAATGGTAAGATTTGAGTAAGTTGCGAGTATGGCTGACCTCGAGAGAGAAGTAATAGTATGATTAAGATAAGAGTACAGAGGAAGAAATTGATCGAGAAAAAGGGTAAAGGGTTAAGAAGTGTTATATTATAGGATTGGTTACGAATAAGATATAATGTGAATATAATGGGGATTGTTATGAAAATAAGTAAAGCCTAGTGAGAAAGTGGCCAAGGTTATGATGTGATCTATGTAGCTAAAATACAACGGCAAGTATGAAACGGAAAAAAAAGCTATGGAACGAATAAGAAAGGATTAAGTTAAAGATTAAGGGACGACACGAGATAATGTGCCTAGAATGTTACAAGTCGAGTAAAAGGGAATTACAAGAAGAAAAAGTTTAAATCGAGATCCTTAAGACCCCATACGACAAGTTGAACATTCGAGGACGAATGTTCTAAAGGGGGAAAGGATGTTATACCCGTACTTTGTACGTTGGAATATTCTAAGTTGGTTGCGACAAGTTATGGACAAGACTTTTAATTTTCGATTTTGTTGGTTTCGTTTTAATGCACCAGTTGCATGTTCATCTTTTAGTGGTATGGAGTATTAAGGGCAAAATTGGAATAAGAAAAATTAGAGAATAAAAGTTGGATTATTTCATGAAGTAGCCAAAAATGACCAAGTGGTTGGGGCCACCTAAGTTGGCCAATAATTTCAAGACATGGAATGGTACATGTGTTCATTTTACATTTGTAAGGGCCAAACATATATTATGGATGACCAAATCAAATTATTCATCTTTTATAATTTAAAGAAAGGTCTAGAAAATTGGAGAAAAATGAAGGCACATGACCATGTGTGTGCTGTGTGTGTATATATATATATGTGATGATATAATATATATATAACTTGTGTGTTTCATCTCCTAGAAATTTCAAGAAAAATGATGAAAAAAAAAGAAGGAGAGAAACGGCCAAAGAGGGACCAAAGAGGGCTGCTATGGAGTTAATCATGGAAAAAATTATTTTTCTTCTAGTTTTCTACTAATTGGAAGGCCCTCGTCAACATGGAGTAGTTGTTGGAACAAGAAAACCGCTTATTGTCGCAATTTGCCAATTCTGGTGTGTGAAGAAGTTAAGTGGAAGGTAAGATTTAATCATCTTTACATGTTTAATAGGTGTTTGTGCATGTTGTAGTAAGTGGAAATGGATGAAATTCATGGAAATATGGAAGTTGGTATGTGGCCGTGTATATGTGTTGTTTTGTAGAACATGATGAACTAATTTTATTTAGTATGTTTTGGTTGTTGTTGTATGGATTCTATGGTGAAAATGATGATTTAATGGTCCAAGTTGAAGTAGAGAACGTTTATGGGCTGTTTTGAAGATAATGTGAATTTAGTGTAGTTTCTTGTATTGTTAAGGTTAATGTTGTGAATATGTGGATTGTTGGTGTAGTTTGTGAATTTGAAAGGAAGAAAATGTATTGTTGTTGTTCTTATGGAAATTTGAGGTTTCGGGTGGAGTAGAGCATTAATTGGATTGTTTGAAATATTGTGCGGATTGTTGGAAATGTTCTTGAATCGTGTTTGAATGGTTTTGGATTGGTATTTGAATATGCGATCGTTGATATTAGTTTGAATGTATGAAGTTGAATTGAATATGCATGAATGTTGTCGAATTATGTAGAAAGGAGTTATTAATGTTAGAATGCGTTTGGAATTACTTATGGATATTGTTGATGTGGTTGTTGGTATTGTTGTTGGATATTTGGCCGAGTTGAATTCTCGGGGTGTTGAATTTACAGGGGAAATGCTGCCCAAATTTATGTAAATAAAGTGCGAGCTTAAAATGGGATTCCGAGGTGTCTATGAATAATGTTTGGTGCCTAATGACGTGTTGTAGATTTTGAGAAGCCGAGACTTGAGTTTGGATTAGCCTAGGAAGCAATCAAGGTATGTAAAGCTTACCTTTCCTTCTTTTGGCATGTCTTAGATATGGCTAAGTTATGATATGTTATGAGCTTCGGGGGTAATCCTATTCTTAACGTCCGAACATGTTTACGATGCTTATTTGCTTCTTGATGATGGCATCCTTATATGGTTTATATGTCCTTGATACGATTGGATTTGAAATGCTATGTATATGGTTTGTTCCGAAAGGATCTTATGTTTAAAAATGTTCGTAACTTTCATAGACGAACCGGATGGCTTTGATTTGTTCGTAGAAAGTCCTAAAAGTGAGTAACGTTCGTAACTTTCCGAGGCGGACTCGGATTGGTTTGACGTATAACTATGGTCCTTTGATATATTTATGACGTTTGATATGTTTCCGGGTGATGTCCGAAAGATGTTTGATATAACTTTTGTCCCGACTTTCAAATGACAGTCCGTTTACACTATTTCTTATTGTAGTCGAATTATGATCCTTATGTCTTTTGTATGACTAAATTTCTAAAGTTGCATAAAAGTTGGTTTTCAAAAGAATTTTGTTCCTAAACGAATCCGAAACTACGAACGCCCGTAACTTTCAAGAAAGGGCTCGGATCGCTTTGATATCTTCGCAAATGATTTCATGACGAGTAATGACTTTGATTTTCATAGGCGGGCCGGATTGGGTTGACGCTCGTCCGTGGGTCCCGCGACCTTTCTATGTTTGGTTTTAACGACCTATTTTTGAAAGAACTTAACATGACTTTCGTCCCGACCCCGAGTATGATTACTTAGTTATCTGTTAAGTCTGAAATAAGGATTTTATGTATGTGATTTTGATACGTGACTATGGTTTCTGAGGTTCGGTTTGATATGTTCCCGAGTGATATTCGGAAGAAAGTCTGATTTGACTACTATTTTGGCTTATAAATAACAGTCCGCTCTGATTATGCTGTTGGGTCTTTGTAAGTGTTTTGCATTGCATATGAATTCCCACGATTCTGCTCGTGCATTTTGTTATTACCTTTTTTGCCGACTCTCGGGCCGGTATGTGTCAATGTGATATTGCCGCTGGGTATTTGGCCGCGGTATGTGTATATGTTATATTGCCGCTGGGTATTTGGCCGCGGTATGTGTATATGTGATATTGTCGGCGCCGGGTATTTGGCCGCGGTATGTGTATATGTGATATTGGGCGCCGGTATTGACGCGGTATGTGTATATGTGACATTGGCCGCTGGGTATTTGACCGCGGTATGTGTATATATGACATTGGCATGATCTTATTTGCACGAGTCCCTCCCGTAGAGGGCGGGACATGATATGTGTGCATATGATATGTGATTTTGACGATCCTGGATTATGATCGGTTGGTATCGGAACGGTGGTGGGGCAAACTCGGTGGTGAGGCAAATTCCACCTTTGGTTTAGACGAATCCCACATCGGTTAATGTCAGCTCATATAATATGTTTGATTTTCCGTATATATGAGACAAAAATGTTTTTCAGAGAAAGCGAAGCATTTTGGCATTTTGATTATCATATTTGTCTTTTGTACCTCTGATGTACGATTTGCGTTTCAGATGCAAGTACCTTGGTATTCTGCTATTGTGCACTTTACTCGTACTCCGTACCTCGGTTATGACTTCATTTTCTCGTATTTCATGCTTTGCATACTCGGTACATATTCCGTCTGACCCCGTCCTCGGGGCGTTTCCTGCCACGCGGTACCCACGGATGAGTAAGTGATGTTAGCGAAGATGTTCCGGTACGGATCGGCGAGCTCCATTTCCTCCGAGTCGCTTTGCCAGGTCGAGTGCTTTGTATGATATCTCAAGTTATGGTAGAGACTTTGCGGATAGTGTCGTGTGTGTGATATGTCGAGTTTGTGAGCGGTATGTAAGGTGATGTATTATTATGCATTATGTTACGAACTTCATATGTTTACAGATTTCATACGATGCTAATTTTATTCGATTTGACAAAGATGAAAGGCATGCTTGTTTTCCGAATTTTTTTTTTGTCATGTGCTTATGTCATGTTTTGCGGGCCCGGATGATTGGGATATTACGAAGGTCGGCGGGTTCGCTCGGCCAGGTAAGGGTCGGGTGCCCATCACGCCCTGTACGGATTAAGGGTGTGACAAATTGGTATCGGAGCGCGGCGTCCTAGGGGTTGTACGCAAGTCGTGTCCGGTCCAGTAGAGTCTTGTTTATGGTGTGTAGCGCGCCACACTTATAAACGGAGGCTACGGGGCATCTAGGGTGGTTACTCTTCTTTCACATACGAGATCGTGCCATAGAGCCAAGTCACTGGGAAATGAGATTTCTTGCATTAATCTTTGATTTACGGAATAAAGGCGACGATAGAAGAAAGGATTGATGATGTTGGAAGTTACTAAGCACACAGTAAGCAAAGGTATGAAAGATATATGTTGGGAAAGATATTGAAGTTGCGAGTTGAAATACAGGTTGAAGACTAAAAGGGGAAAGTAAACAATAAAGTGTAACAGGTGCCGTTTGAGTTGGGCATACGAGGTGTGTTTATTATTTGTATACTGTTGATGATATTAGGAGCCCTGTGTGGCTGCGATATGATATGATATGTGTATATGTACTTTGGCCCTGTGAGGCATTGTTGGTATTTCCTGTGTACAGGTTTTGAGATAGTAAGAAATATAGAGGAAACTCTGCCGAAATTTTCCCAGAAATAAAGAGAAAATGAGATGTAGGTTTGTAATGCGACTTGAAAGGTCGTGTCCACCGTAATGGTAAGATTTGAGTAAGTTGCGAGTATGGCTGACCGAGAAAGAAGTAATAGTATGATTAAGACAAAGAGTACGGAGGAAGAAGTTGATCGAAAGGGTAAAGGGTTAAGAAGTGTTATATTATGGGATTGGTTACGAATAAGATATAATGTGAATATAATGGGGAATGTTATGAAAATAAGTGAAGCCTAGTGAGAAAGTGGCCAAGGTTATGATGTGATCTATGTAGCTAAAATACAAAGGCAAGTATGAAACGGAAAAATAAGCTATGGAACGAATAAGAAAGGATTGAGTTAAAGATTAAGGGACGACACGAGATAATGTGCCTAGAATGTTACAAGTCGAGTAAAAGGGAATTACAAGAAGGAAAAGTTTAAATCGAGATCCTTAAGACCCCATACGACAAGTTGAACATTCGAGGACGAATGTTCTAAAGGGAAAGGATGTTATACCCCGTACTTTGTACGTTGGAATATTCTAAGTTGGTTAAGACAAGTTATGGACAAGACTTTTAATTTTAGGCTTTTGTTGGTTTCGTTTTAATGCACCCGATTGCATATTCATCTTTTAGTGGTATGGAGTATTAAGGGCAAAATTGGAATAAGAAAAAATTAGAGAATAAAAGTTGGAAGATTATTTCATGAAGTAGCCAAAAATGACCAAAAGTAGCCGTGGGCCCCACCTAAGGGTGGCCAATAATTTCAAGACATGGAATGGTACATGTGTTCATTTTACATTTGTAAGGGCCAAACATATATTATGGATGACCAAGTCAAATTATTCATCTTTTATAATTTAAAGAAAGGTTTAGAAAATTAGAGAAAAATGAAGGCACATGACCGGCCATGTGCTTGTGTGTATACATATATATATGTGATGAATAATATGGGACATAACTCACCATTTCATCTCCTAGAAATTTCAAGAAAAATGAAGAAAAAAGAAGAAGGAGAGAACGGCCAAAGAGGGCTGGCCGAACTGCCCTATGGAGTTAATCATGGAAAAATTGTTTTTCTTCTAGTTTTCTACTAATTGGAAGGCCCTCGTCAACATGGAGTAGTTGTTGGAACAAGAAAACCGCTTATTGTCGCAATTTGCCAATTCTAGCCGAGGAAGAAGTTAAGTGGAAGGTAAGATTTAATCATCTTTACATGTTTAATAGGTGTTTGGGCATGTTGTAGTAAGTGGAAATGGATGAAATTCATGGAAATATGGAAGTTGGTATGTGGCCGTGTATATGTGTTGTTTTGTAGAACATGATGAACTAATTTTATTTAGTATGTTTGGTTGTTGTTGTATGGATTCTATGGTGAAAATGATTATTTAATGGTCCAAGTCAAGAGAGAACGTTTATGGGCTGTTTGAAGATAATGTGAATTTAGTGTAGTTTCTTGTATTGTTAAGGTTAATGTTGTGAATATGTGGATTGTTGGTGTAGTTTGTGAATTTGAAAGGGAAGAAAATGTATTGTTGTTGTTCTTATGGAAATTTGAGGTTTCGGGTGGAGTAGAGCATTAATTGGATTGTTTGAAATATTGTGCAGATTGTTGGAAATGTTCATGAATCGTGTTCGAATGGTTTTGGATTGGTATTTGAATATGCGATCGTTGATATTAGTTTGAATGTATGAAGTTGAATTGAATATGCATGAATGTTGTCGAATTATGTAGAAAGGAGTTATTAAGGCGTTTGGAATTGCTTATGGATATTGTTGATGTGGTTGTTGGTATTGTTGTTGGATATTTGGCCGAGTTGAATTCTCGGGGTGTTGAATTTACAGGAGAAATGCTGCCCAAATTTCTGTAAATAAAGTGCGAGCTTAAAATGGGATTCCGAGGTGCCTATGACTAATGTTTGGTGCCTAATGACGTGTTGTAGATTTTGAGAAGCCGAGACTTGAGTTTGGATTAGCCTAGGAAGCAATCAAGGTATGTAAAGCTTACCTTTCCTTCTTTTGGCACGTCTTAGATATGGCTAAGTTATGATATGTTATGAGCTTCGGGGGTACAAACTGACACATTGGCCTGTGGAGCCACTGACAGACTGACTTCTAGTGGTGCCATAGAAGTCAGTACGAGCAATGTACTGAGTATGTAAGACATGAACAATAATACGAACAGGAACATAAATATGAACACCAATACCTGGGATTAGAAATTTGTGATAATAAGAGGAAACTTTGTAATATGGACGGACCGAGAAATATAAAGGACTCATAGATTGCGGTTTTCGTGCGTGCCGGGGGCGGGTCCGAGCCCACTTCTTTTCTTTTTTTTTTTTTTTTTTTTAACACTGTCTTTATTTTGTACATAGAAAACGGAAAACTTTTCAAAACGGGATTTTTTTCA
>NW_026718524.1:0-39229 GCF_029784015.1 Lycium ferocissimum | reverse complement strand
TTAGCATCATTACACACACACACACACACACATATATATATATATATATATATATATATATATATATCATCAAATCATACATTAGGACTTGAAGGTGATTATAGCTATGTCGGGTGACATAAGGTCGTGAACCCCCGATTACGTTGTGGAGTGTTTAAAATCATTATATCTTACCTTGAGGGACTAACGTTTTAAGGTGAATACACACAAGGAAAGCATCAATGAATCATAGTCGACATCATTAACTTCGTAAAGACATCATATCATGAACTCTATTTAGACTCAGATCATTATCATTATCGTGTTCATAGCTCTCATGTTATCATTACGAGCATAGATTTTAAACATCGGGACATTCTAAAGCAAATTGCGACAAGTTAAGGACAAGACTATTTTGGGATACGAGGCAAAGACTTTTAACCTCCGATTTTGTTTTAATGCACAAGTTGCCTATAAATTTTATTTGGTATAGAAATATTAATGGAGATTAGAGATTAATTAACCATGATTAGATTATTAAAGTGGGATTAAGACTTAATTATTTCATTAACCAAGTCAAAGTTGGCCGTGTGGGTCCCACCCATGGCTTGGCCACATTTGATTGGCTCAAGCCATGAGTGGGACATGTGTCCAACACCTAGGCACCATATAAAAGGAAATTTGATGACCAAGCACACCATTTTCATCTTCACAAAACAAGAGAAGTTAGAGAGAGAGAGAGAGAACCTCTCGGCCATGGCTGGCCGAGAATAACCTTGCAAAAACCTTGATCAAATTTAATTTTCTTCAAGAAATTCAACTCCTTAGAAGGTTTATATTAACGTGGAGTTGATTTTAGAGCAACAAGAACAAGAATAAATTCAAGGCACAAGTTGGAGCCAAGTTGGAAAGCCAAGTATTAAAGGTAAGGTTTAATCTCCTTTTGCATGTGTTGTGGATGGTTTGAATGTGTTATAGTATGTAGAAATGAATAGAAATCATGGAATTATGTATGTAGATGTTGAGGCCGTGTAGGGGCTGTTTGTGTAGGGAAATGGTGAATTGATTTACTTGATATTTTGGTTGTTGTTGTTATGGATTTTGTGATGAAAATGAAAGTAGTTGATGGTTCAAATTGGAGTTGAAATCGTTGTGGGCTGTTGTAGAAGATAGTATGTTGTTAATATAGTTTCTTATGTTTATATGGATAATATTGTAACGTATGGATTGTTGGTATAGTTCATGAATTGAAAGGAAAGAATGTGTTGTTGTTGTTCTTGTTGAGTTGGACGATTGCGGGTTGTAGCGTATGTTGAATGGGCTGTTTTGAATATTGCGCGGGTTGTCCGAAGTGTCCTCGAGTCTTGTTTGTTAGCACTTGAACGCATGATCATTGGTGTTGGCTTGATTGTATGTGGTTGATTTGAATGTAAAGGAAATGTCGTCAAATTATTTAGAAAGGAGTTACTAACGTTAGAATGCGTTTTGAATTCCCTCGTAGCCTAATCGTAGTTCTTGATATCTTAATATAGGTTAGAGTACTATTGGGCAGCGTATACGCGTGTGTTGCGAGTAAACGCTAAAGGTATGTAAAGCTTACCCTTTCTTTCTTTTGGCATGTCCTAGATGTAAGTATGATATGATATGAGCTTTGGGGAAATTCTATTCGCAAATTCCGAGTATGATTTATGATTCTTATTCACTTCTTGATGTTAAAACTCTCGGGATGATCGAGCTATTACCCTCGAGTCTTTTATATGATTGAATAGTAAATGATGCATAAAAGTTCCTATTTCTAAAGGATTCTATAATGAATAATGTCTATAACTTTTATAAGCTGACTCGGATTAACTTAATACGTGTCTATGATTTCTGAGGCATTATTGATATAGTTTGTAATGATATTCAAGGAGTACTGAGTGTGACTATTATCTTGTTGCTCGAGCGTTGATTAGTCTATTTATCTATTGAGTCTCAAAAGATGATTTATATGTATATGGTTACTCACTACTCTGCTCGTGCATACTGTCACATCTTTCACTGAGTCCCGGGCCAGGACATGTTCTCGTGCACAGTTTTACTGCATTATCCACCGAGTCCCTCACTAGAGGGCCGGGACACGTTATATGTATATGTATATGATGATATGATGACATGATGATATGATGATACGGGAATGATGGCCAGGATGGCATATGATGACTTTATTCACCGAGTCCCTCACTAGAGGGCCGGGACACGTTATATGTACATGTATATGATGCTTTATTTACCGAGTCCCTCACTAGAGGGCCGGGACACGTTATATATGCATATGTACAGGATGATTATCTAGTTATGTCATTAAGCCCTATAACGGGTATTGATATTGACATGTATGATTTATGTTCAAAGGTAAGCCTTGCGGTTTTCTGGCTATTGTACTAGTTTCCTATACTCCTTATTTCAGTATGATCCTGTTTACTATATTTCATGCTTTACATGCTCAGTACATATTCCGTACCGACCCCCTTTCTTCGGGGGCCGCATTTTCATGCCGCCGTGGTACAGACGCTCGTTTTGGTGATCCGCCAGCTTAGGATACCTATTCTGCTGTCTTGGAGTGCTCCCTTGTCCCGGAGCCTAGCTTTTTGGTACAGATTCTCCTGTTGTATATACGTGTTTATCCAGGGGTACGGCGGGGCCCTGTCCCGTCATATGATACTGTTGTTACTCTTAGAGGTCTGTAGACATATGTGTGGGTTTGTATATAGTCACTGTTCAGTTCTGTCTGTATGATATATGTTTTGGGACGTTCCCATTCGTAGTGGCAGCCTTGTCGGCTTGCGTATATATATATATATATATGTCGTATATATATATATTGTCGGCTTGCATATATGTTTAGTTGGGGTGTACCCACATGTTGTGATAGCCTTGCCGGCTTATGTACGATGTTATCTGTTGGTAGTTGTGACTCCACAGAAGACAGGTTGTTTTGATATATATATATATATATATATATATATATATATATATGCGACAGTTTTGAGACGACATCTTGCCTTTTTATATATAAGTTTCTTATCAGGCTAGTTGTGGACTGATTATAGCTAACAGGAATGTATACGAGTGTCCAGCTCGGGCACTAGTCACGGCCTACGGGGTTGGGTCGTGACAAAAGTGATATCAGAGCAGTTCATCCTCGGAGTGTCTACAGACCGTGTCTAGTAGAGTCTTGTTTATCGGTGTGTTGTGCACCACATCTATAAACAGGAAGCTACAGGACATTTAGGATGTTATCTTTCCTTCTTACTCTAGATCGTGCGATAGAGCTGTATTATCAGGATGATTCCCCCCTAACAGATTACTATGTTTACAGAGATGCCTCCAAAGAAAGCGACAGCTGCCCAGAAGGGCAAGGCAGTGGCTGGAGAGACCAGCCAGATCCGGAGAGTTACTAGGGCCCATGCCCAGCTTATGCCTGAGGTTGTGCTCCAGTCGGCGAGCTCGCTACACCGCCATTACCAGAGGAGCATAGGGCAGCAGCAGCTGCAGATCAGGGGGCGGCTCCACCGCCAGCTCCCGAGGTTCCAGCACCCGAGCCTCCAGCTCCTCAGCCCGGGGCGGAGGATAGGGCTATGAGAGATGCCGTTCAGTTGCTGACCAGGTTAGCGGCAGGGCAGGCTCGCAGGCATGGATTTGGGGCTGACTATGCGGATAGACATGACAGTTTGAGGGCCCGTGATTTCTTGACTTGTAATCCCCCAGAGTTCTACGGGTCAAAGCCCGCGGAGGATCCGCAGGAGTTTATTCGGCAGATGCAGCGTACATTGAGGATAATTAGAGCTTCCGAGACTGAGTCTGTTGAGTTGGCTTCGTATCGGTTGCGTGATGTAGCTGTTAATTGGTATGAGTCCTGGGAGTTGTCTAGGGGCGAGGATGCTCCTCCAGCGGACGGGGGATGAGTTCGTGGAGGCCTTTCTGGGCCATTTTCTACCTCCAGAGATGAGACGAGCCAGAGTTGATAGATTCTTGCATTTGAGGCAGA
Organism: Lycium ferocissimum; assembly: GCF_029784015.1. Taxonomy (NCBI): domain Eukaryota; kingdom Viridiplantae; phylum Streptophyta; class Magnoliopsida; order Solanales; family Solanaceae; genus Lycium; species Lycium ferocissimum. Next base: position 35,220 of record NW_026718524.1, on the reverse strand, counting down.
ATGGCAGGAGTGTTCGAGATTATAGTCTTGAGTTTGATTCGTTGGCTAGGCATGCGCCCACTATTGTAGCTGATATGGCTGATAGGGTGCATCATTATGTGAGGGGGCTGGATCATTATTTGGTTGATAGCTGTATGGTAATGGCTTCCCAGCCAGGGATAGATATTGCTCGGGTGCAGGCGTATGCACAGGGGATGGAAGATCGACACAGAGGGCGTCGGCCCGACAGAGATCATGACAGGGGCCAGCCCAAGAGGGCTAGATCGACTGGTTATTTTGGGGAGTTTCGAGGCAGGCAGCCTCAGCAGCAGTATAGCAGATATCCTCCCCAGCCAGCACGGAGTGCGCCTCCACAGTTCCCGGGTAGGAGATTTGATAGCACAGGGTATTCAGGAGCTGGTCAGAGCTCCAGGGCTTCGGGTTCACAGATGTCCAGGGGACCAGGTCAGACGAGGCCATCTATGCCTCAGTGCTCTCGATGCGGCAGGCGCCATCCGGGGGAATGCCGTCTCGCTACTGGCGCTTGTTTTTCTTGCGGCCGTCAAGGCCATATTATGAGAGAGTGTCCGTATGGGGGTAGTCCAGGTGGTGCAGCTCAGCCTACTGGGTCAGTTGCTGGTTCATCTTCTTCTGTAGCTATGCGCCCAATGGGGCAGGGTATGCCGATACCAGCAGGCCGTGGCAGAGGCCGTGGCGGAGCTTCCAGTTCTAGCGGTCCTTCGAACCGCATATATGCTTTAGCTAGCAGACAGGATCAGGAGGCGTCACCAAATGTGGTTACAGGTATATTATCGATCTTCTCTCGAGACGTATATGCATTGATAGATCCAGGCTCCACTTTATCATATATATCTCCTTTTGTTGCTAGTAGAATCGGGATAAAACCTGAATCGATTGAACCATTTGAGGTAGCTACACCGGTAGGAGATTCTGTTATAGCGAAGCAGGTATATAAAAGGTGTTCGGTGAATATATGTAGTCGTCATACTTTGGCAGATTTGATAGAGTTAGATATGACTGAGTTTGATGTTATTATGGGTATGGACTGGCTAGCTTCTTGTTATGCTAACGTTGATTGTAGAAACAAGACAGTTCGGTTTCAGTTTCCAGGGGAGCCAACTATAGAATGGCTAGGGAATACGGCATCGCCGAGGGGTAAGTTTATTTCATACCTCAAGGCAAGAAAGATGGTTAGAAAGGGTTATATTTATCATCTGGTTCGTGTGCATGATTTGAAAGCAGAGGCACCGATTCTTCAGTCAGTCCCGGTAGTCAATGAATTTCCAGATGTATTTCCAGATGAACTTCCAGGTCTTCCTCCTGAACGGGAGATAGAGTTTACTATAGATGTGTTGCCAGATACTCAGCCCATATCTATACCTCCTTACAGAATGGCACCTGCAGAACTGAAAGAATTGAAGGAGCAGCTGAGAGATTTGTTAGAAAAGGGCTTCATTAGGCCCAGTACATCACCTTGGGGAGCACCAGTACTGTTCGTGAGAAAGAAAGATGGGTCGCTGCGAATGTGTATTGATTATAGGCAGCTGAACAAGGTGACCATAAAGAATAGATATCCCCTCCCCAGGATTGATGATTTATTTGACCAGTTGCAGGGTGCTAAGTGTTTCTCGAAGATAGACCTGCGGTCAGGCTACCACCAGGTGCGGGTAAGAGAGGCAGATATTCCAAAGACTGCCTTCAGGACCCGATACGGCACTATGAGTTTAGGGTGATGTCTTTTGGGCGACTAATGCTCCAAAGTGTTTATGGACCTGATGAATCGGTATTCAAGCCGTTCCTAGATATGTTCGTGATTGTATTTATTGATGATATTCTGGTCTATTCACGATCAGAAGAGGAGCATGCGGACCATCTGAGGACGGTACTTAGAGTGCTCCAGCACCAGAAATTGTATGCTAAGTTCTCTAAATGTGAATTCTGGTTGACTTCAGTAGCATTCTTGGGGCATATTATTGGAGCTGATGGCATCCGGGTGGATACACAGAAGATTGAGGCCGTAAAGAACTGGCCTAGACCTACGACGCCTACTGAGGTACGTAGTTTTCTGGGGTTAGCAGGATATTACAGAAGATTTGTGGAGAAGTTTGCTTCGATTTCAGCGCCTTTGACGAGGCTAACTCAGAAGGCAGCTAAGTTCCAATGGACTGATGCTTGTGAACGAAGCTTCCAGTTGCTGAAAGAGAAGTTGACTACAGCTCCAGTTCTAACCCTTCCTGAGGGGCCAGACGGTTATGTCATTTATTGTGACGCTTCCGGTGTTGGGCTAGGTTGTGTATTAATGCAGCATGGCAGAGTTATAGCCTATGCCTCCCGGCAGCTCAGGAAGCACGAAAGAAATTATCCTACTCATGATCTGGAATTAGCAGCGGTGATTCACGCCTTGAAGATATGGAGGCATTATCTATATGGCGTGCATGTTGATATTTATACAGATCACAAAAGTCTCCAGTATATTTTTAAGCAGAAGGAGCTGAATTTGCGACAGAGAAGATGGCTAGAGTTGCTGAAGGACTATGATGTTGATATTCTATACCATCCTGGGAAAGCCAACGTTGTAGCAGATGCACTCAGCCGTAAGTCTATGGGCAGCTTGACGGACGTGCAACCAGAAAGGAAAGAAATGGTTCGTGAGATTTATCAGCTAGCTAGTCTTGGAGTCCGTTTGACTGATTCTGGAGATACTGGGGTTTCTGTCCGAGAAGTTGCTGAATCCTCTATTATGGAAGAGGTAAAGCGACGTCAGTACGAGGACCCTGTTCTGGCACAGTATAGAGATGCAGCCCTTCAAAAGGGAAAGGACCCATTCGAGGTCACACCTGATGGAGTACTACGATATGCAGGCAGATGGTGTGTACCTGAGGTTGCAGGGCTACGGCAACAGGTTATGGGAGAGGCACATTATGCCCGTTATTCTATTCATCCGGGGTCAACAAAAATGTATCATGACCTCAAATGTTTGTACTGGTGGGATGGCATGAAGAAAGACATAGCAGAGTTTGTTGCTCAGTGCCCAAATTGCCAACAGGTTAAGGTCGAGCATCAGAAGCCTGGTGGATTATTACAGGAGATGGAAATCCCGACTTGGAAGTGGGAAGCAATTAATATGGACTTCATTACAGGTTTACCTCGCACTCCACGGAAGTATGATTCCATATGGGTTATAGTAGATAGGCTGACAAAATCAGCCTAATTATATATTAAGGAGATAGTAAGACTTCACGGAGTTCCCGTATCTATTATATCAGACAGAGGTGCTCAGTTCACAGCTAACTTCTGGAGATCATTCCAGGAAGGATTAGGGACACGGTGAGTCTTAGTACAACATTTCACCCTCAGATCGACGGACAGGCCGAGCGTACTATTCAGACGTTAGGAGATATGTTGCGGGCCTGTGTTATTGATTTCAGAGGCAGCTGGGATGATCATCTACCACTTATTGAGTTTGCCTATAATAATAGCTATCATTCTAGCATCCAGATGGCACCGTATGAAGCTCTGTATGGCAGGAAGTGCAGGTCACCCATTGGCTGGTTTGATGTTGGAGAGACTAAGCTAATCGGCCCAGATATGATTCAGCAAGCCATTGATAAAGTAAAACTTATTCGGGAAAGGTTATTAGCGACTCGAGTCGACAGAAGTCATATGCAGATAATCGACGTCGACATTTAGAGTTCCAGATTGGCGACTGGGTATTCTTGAAGGTGTCACCTATGAAGGGTGTGATGAGATTCGGCAAGAAAGGGAAGCTCAGCCCGAGATATATTGGGCCTTATCAGGTTGTTCGTAAGGTAGGCAATGTTGCCTACGAATTAGACCTACCATCTGATCTGGAAGCAGTACATCCAGTGTTCATGTGTCTATGCTTCGCAAATGTATTGGTGATCCTTCCAGAATATTCCCTGTGGATGATGTCCAGGTGACGGAAGAGCTATCGTATGAGGAGAATCCGGTAGCTATACTGGATCGTCAGGTGAGAAGGTTGCGTACTAAAGACGTGGCCTCCGTTAAGGTACTGTGGCGGAACAATAATAGGGAGGAGATGACTTGGGAAGCTGAAGAGGAGATGAAGAAGAAATATCCTCACTTGTTTCCTATGCCCACAGGTAATCTCAACTCTCAATTTGGTTATGTTGATTGATAAATAAGCTATGTGTTATAACAATAAAAGAGACTCCCCCGAAGTGTTTATAAGACCCTGTAAGACTAGTATAACATTCGAGGACGAATGTTCTAAAGGGGGGAAGGATGTTATATCCCGTATTTTTAAACATCGGGACATTCTAAAGCAAATTGCGACAAGTTAAGGACAAGACTATTTTGGGATACGAGGCAGAGACTTTTAACCTCCGATTTTGTTTTAATGCACAAGTTGCCTATAAATTTTATTTGGTATAGAAATATTAATGGAGATTAGGGATTAATTAACCATGATTAGATTATTAAAGTGGGATTAAGACTTAATTATTTCATTAACCAAGTCAAAGTTGGGTCCCACCCATGGCTTGGCCACATTTGATTGGCTCAAGCCATGAGTGGGACATGTGTCCAACACCTAGGCACCATATAAAAGGAAATTTGATGACCAAGCACACCATTTTCATCTTCACAAAACAAGAGAAGTTAGAGAGAGAGAGAGAGAACCTCTCGGCCATGGCTGGCCGAGAATAACCTTGCAAAAACCTTGATCAAATTTAATTTTCTTCAAGCAATTCAACTCCTTAGAAGGTTTATATTAACGTGGAGTTGATTTTAGAGCAACAAGAACAAGAATAAATTCAAGGCACAAGTTGGAGCCAAGTTGGAAAGCCAAGTATTAAAGGTAAGGTTTAATCTCCTTTTGCATGTGTTGTGGATGGTTTGAATGTGTTATAGTATGTAGAAATGAATAGAAATCATGGAATTATGTATGTAGATGTTGAGGCCGTGTAGGGGCTGTTTGTGTAGGGAAATGGTGAATTGATTTACTTGATATTTTGGTTGTTGTTGTTATGGATTTTGTGATGAAAATGAAAGTAGTTGATGGTTCAAATTGGAGTTGAAATCGTTGTGGGCTGTTGTAGAAGATAGTATGTTGTTAATATAGTTTCTTATGTTTATATGGATAATATTGTAACGTATGGATTGTTGGTATAGTTCATGAATTGAAAGGAAAGAATGTGTTGTTGTTGTTCTTGTTGAGTTGGACGATTGCGGGTTGTAGCGTATGTTGAATGGGCTGTTTTGAATATTGCGCGGGTTGTCCGAAGTGTCCTCGAGTCTTGTTTGAATAGTCTCGGGTTAGCACTTGAACGCATGATCATTGGTGTTGGCTTGATTGTATGTGGTTGATTTGAATGTAAAGGAAATGTCGTCAAATTATTTAGAAAGGAGTTACTAACGTTAGAATGCGTTTTGAATTCCCTCGTAGCCTAATCATAGTTCTTGATATCTTAATATAGGTTAGAGTACTATTGGGCAGCGTATACGCGTGTGTTGCGAGTAAACGCTAAAGGTATGTAAAGCTTACCCTTTCTTTCTTTTGGCATGTCCTAGATGTAAGTATGATATGATATGAGCTTGGGGAAATTCTATTCGCAAATTCCGAGTATGATTTATGATTCTTATTCACTTCTTGATGTTAAAACTCTCGGGATGATCGAGCTATTACCCTCGAGTCTTTTATATGATTGAATAGTAAATGATGCATAAAAGTTCCTGTTTCTAAAGGATTCTATAATGAATAATGTCTATAACTTTTATAAGCTGACTCGGATTAACTTAATACGTGTCTATGATTTCTGAGGCATTATTGATATAGTTTGTAATGATATTCAAGAGTACCGAGTGTGACTATTATCTTGTTGCTCGAGCGCTGATTAGTCTATTTATCTATTGAGTCTCAAAAGATGATTTATATGTATATGGTTACTCACTACTCGCTTCGTGCATACCGTCACATCTTTCACCGAGTCCCGGCCAGGACATGTTCTCGTGCACGCTTTACTGCATTATCCACCGAGTCCCTCACTAGAGGGCCGGGACACGTTATATGTATATGTATATGATGATATGATGACATGATGATATGATGATACGGGAATGATGGCCAGGATGGCATATGATGACTTTATTCACCGAGTCCCTCACTAGAGGGCCGGGACACGTTATATGTACATGTATATGATGCTTTATTTACCGAGTCCCTCACTAGAGGGCCGGGACACGTTATATATGCATATGTACAGGATGATTATCTAGTTATGTCATTAAGCCCTATAACGGGCTGGGCATGATATTGACATGTATGATTTATGTTCAAAGGTAAGCCTTGCGGTTTTCTGGCTATTGTACTAGTTTCCTATACTCCTTATTTCAGTATGATCCTGTTTACTATATTTCATGCTTTACATGCTCAGTACATATTCCGTACTGAACCCCTTTCTTCGGGGAGCTGCGTTTCATGCCCGCAGGTACAGACGCTCGTTTTGGTGATCCGCCAGCTTAGGATACCTATTCTCCGTCGTCTTGGAGTGCTCCCTTGTCCCGAGCCTAGCTTTTTGGTACGATTCTCCCGTTGTATATACGTGTTTATCCGGGGGTACGGCGGGGCCCCGTCCCGTCATATGATACCGTTGTTACTCTTAGAGGTCCGTAGACATATGTGTGGGTTTGTATATAGTCACCGTTCGCCCGTTCGTATGATATATGTTTTGGGACGTTCCCATTCGTAGTGGCAGCCTTGTCGGCTTGCGTATATATATATATATATATATTTTGGGATGTCGTATGTAGTGGCAGCCTTGTCGGCTTGCGTATATGTTTAGTTGGGGTGTACCCACATGTTGTGATAGCCTTGCCGGCTTATGTACGATGTTATCTGTTGGTAGTTGTGACTCCACAGGAGACAGGTTTTTTATATATACATATATATATATACATATGCGACGCTTTGAGACGACATCTTGCCTTTTATATATAAGTTTCTTATCAGGCTAGTTGTGGACTGATTATAGCTAACAGGAATGTATACGAGTGTCCAGCTCGGGCACTAGTCACGGCCTACGGGGTTGGGTCGTGACACACAATTTCACTTCGATTCCTCCATAATCATGATCATAGTCCACTATCGCGTTCTTTCACATATAATGCTCATTCCATGTTGTAAATATAATTCATAACCTATTTACAATCACAACATATCCATATTCATGATTCATTCCAAGCTATGGCTTAACAATGACACTATTCTCACATTCATGACCCATTTTCTATTCCCTTCTACAATCTAAGTGTTTCAACTTCTCAATGCCTTAAACAACATGAAAATACCATAAAACTTACCTTAGATAGTCTAGGAATAGGACTTGAGTGGAAATACTTCTCTTGCACCAAAACCCTAGTTCACTTCCATTGGAATTTCTTGGCTTAGATGAACTTCAATGAGTTTCATACACTTGATTTTGTTGGTTTGATGAAGTTGATCATCAATTTATCTTGAGTTCTTGTGGATGAAGGATAGAGAGCTTTCTAGAGGAATCTTGAGGTGTGGAGTGGAAATGGAATGAATTAAATGAAGTTGGGGGTCCTTATATCAACTTAAAAGTTGGACCCGACTCGGACGTACGGACCAACATACGGTCCGTATATTTTATACTGACCGTATGCTGGACCGTATGTTTGGTCCAGGTGAGATGTCATTCTGAGCAGAATGTATGGTTGGACATACGGCCAGTATATTTTATACGGCCAGTATGTTTGGCCGTATAATGCCCAGCTATTTCCGAACTTTTTCTCGACGACTCGTTTGATCTCCAATCCTTATGGAACCTTCTTAACACTTGTTTAACACCTCCATACCAATCTAAGGGAAGTTATAACTCTTCCTCACAGCATCATTAAACTCTTATTAACTCGATACTCGTAAATCTTGTCCGTCACATAACATACACTTTGCTTTCCTTAACAACTTTTTCCCCTTACCTCAAATGACTTTGAAATCTCGATGAGGATCATCAAATGCTATTTCTTACTTATCAAAACATCGTATACATAATGCCCTTCGTTAGTCTATTCATGGTACGTTAACGGGAAATTTTTCGAGGTGTAACACTCTTCCTTCCTTTTGGAACATTCGCCCACGAATGTTAAGCACTCGGGTGTTTTACGAAAATTTCACCAGAGTTTTCCCTGTAATATGGAATCACCATCCTGTCACAACAGCCCATAATAACAATGCCTCACAGGGCCACAACATAATAATGATATAGCTCGGCCACACACGACCCATATGCATAAAGAGAAAGCATACATGTCTCATAACCTTGATGTGTCGTCTTGGATAAAGCATACATGTCTCATAACCTTGATGTGTCGTCTTGGATCTCTTCCGGGGCTGAAATAAGTGCGGATACTTGGATTTCATATTTTTTTCTTCCGCTTCCCTAGTCATTTCTTCTCGGTTGTTATTTCGCCATAAGACCTTAGCTGAGGCCACTTCTTTATTTCGAAGCCTCCGTACTTGCCTATCTAATAAGGCAATGGATACCTCTTCATAAGTCAACTTGTCTGTCACTTGAACATCATTTACTGACACGACCCTGATAGGATCTCCAACATTTTTACGAAGCATCGAGACATGGAAAACTGGGTGAACTGACTCCAAATTATGAGGTGGATCTAATTCATAAGCCACTTTGCCTTCCTTGCGCACAATCTCATAAGACCTAATGTATCGGGGACTAAGCTTCCCCTTCTTGTCAAATCTCATAGCGCTCTTCATTGGCGACACTTTTAAGAATACCCAATCCTCCACTTGAAATTCTAAGTCTCGTCGATCCTTTTTCTTGCCCAATACTGATATTAAGTCTTACATGGTTTGCAAATCTATCCCACTTTCTTTATTCCATGTGACCATACTAATGGTAGTGATTTACATCTATAGAATCTAGATACATTCATTCCGAGATGTCTTATCGTAGGTGTCCCTCATCGACTCATTCAAGACTTCATAATTTTCGAGAATTTCATAACCCTTTGGTAAGCTGTTGGAAATTCGCCATAACCACAATGATACAAAATGAAAGTTCCAAGGCGTAATATTCTTCTGGTAAAAACCCCCTTTATTCAATGATCCTATCGAATTCGTAAGTAGTCTAACCCACCTCAGGGCTATCGTAGGAAACACATAACATATGCTTATATCACATCCAGCGTGATTGTCCTATTTGTCCTTAATGATAACTCCGACTCAACATTTCGACTTAATTTACCATATATTCTCCCTCACTGGCCCGGAGTACCACAAACATACTATTTTTGTTAACCTCTTACTCCTCTTTTTAAGTACCCAATTGGCTTCATTTGCGGCATGTAAATACTTGCAAGTTGCATAACCGTTCTCGCGTGTTTCGTGTACATACATACCTATACATATACATATATCCGTATCCGTGTCCATATTCGTATCCATATTCGTATCCGTATTCGTATACATATTCATGTCCATATTCATATCCATGGCATACCCGATCTTGAAGATTCGGTGATTTCGTTTACCCGGCCATGAGAAGGCTCGGTGTCATACATACCAAAACTCTTTTGCCTATCTATAGTAACTTATCTCGTCTTGCTCTTTTCTCCCCTTTATTAGTCCCCTGATTGTCACATCTTATAATCTATTATAGAAAATTTTATGTCCTTTCTTAATTGTCACTTATAAATAGCAATATCATTATCAATGATTCTACTCTCAATTTCCCTCGCCTCTATTCCAAAGATGGAATCGCTATCCTTTACAATATTCCTCGAGTTATTTTCTCTCAATGTCATTTTGTCTAAGGCCTTCATGAATGATTTACCGTACAGTCTTAGATACCCGCTCAATTCTTGTTCATTTATTCACTAGCTATTAGGCTGCTTTCTGCATAACTCTCACTTCCCGTTTTAGAGTCTATATCTAGCACATCTTAAGATTCATCGTTTCAATCTGCATACTGGGATTTTCCTCACTCGCTTCCCCCCTTTTTGGGGTCTTACTTCTACCATTATGTAGTCCGTTTCCTCACTTCCAAATCTTGATTTCAGATATATCCCTTACTATACTACATCTTGTCCATGCCGTTTCCCATAATTTATAGCCACGCTAATTCATGTATAAAGTCTTAACATACTCATCTTGCAGTTTTTGTAATCAAGTAATACAACCAATATAGCACCCCAAACACAGATATATCTTACTTAGCTCAACCGTCAGTTATGAGTCAACGTCTACATCCGCTCCAATTAATAACTTTTGTCTCATAGGGATACTCAAATAGTATTCTATCTAGCTATCCATACCATCCATGTAATGTCACGTATCCCATTCTTCGATACCCAGAGTTCACTTATAGCCTTATCTCTCCCTTTTCTTCCCATCTCAAGTTATTCCTCTCTTTCCTATAATCGACTTATAGTAACCGTAAATGCATTTTCCCTTAAACCCGCCATTTTTGTTTTCAAGGATCTAAGTCTCATGCGCCATTAATACCCCTTATTGCCTCATACTCTTTTACTCTTGTTCTGTACTCAACATTGATTCCGAAACCAATCATAATCAGGTCGTATTTGTCGTTGCAGATAGCCTTACTTTATCGCTTTATCATCATACGGTAAACTCGTAATTCATGGCCACCTTTTTCTCTCCAACTTATTCCTTTATATTCTTCACTCGTTCTACCTTAGGGGAGGATATTCGTAGGAGATGCGTCTTCCTTTTCTCATAATACGACTATTTCTTAAGCACGCGTACGTCGTATATTTCCTCTTCCTCCTATACCCGTACTTATTCCTTTACATTCTTTCCTCCTCAATTTATCTTATTACCTCCCATTTTATCATTAATCCTTTATTCCTCGCACAAGGAATCCTATTCTTAACTAGTACCGCTTTGTCCTTTAGAATATATTACCTCTATACACTCCGTTCTCAATCACTCATTGCTGGCCTTCTTTTCTTTTCACGACAATTCTGTCTACGGCCCCCCGCAATTTCTTTTAGATTCCTGGGAGAATTTCGGCAGGGTTCCTCTTGTAAACATAACAATCCCAAACCTGCACATAGCCTAATAAAACACGTCCCATGCCTTAATAGGACATATATTGGGACATACATAATACGCAACTCAACAACACAAAATCAATTCCCATTAAAGGATATAGATAATAGAGCTCGTCTCATAAGTTATGCCTGCACACTCGATCTAGAATTCCAATATATATATATATATATACATACACACATTATTATATATCACACACTGTCAATCAGCTTACTTGTAAATCACGATTCTGGCTATCACTAGGTCACTAACAAATATAGTCATCTCAATTGGTTGGGTTGGCCCAATTTTATATATATATATATATTTTTTCACAATCATCACATCGGGAGTAATATATGACGGCGTAGGACCCGAATCAATCGGTGCATAAATATCCTAAGAGATTACTGAAAATATACCTGGGACAATATCGGAGGGATACTCAAGATTCTGTCGCCCAGCTAATGCATAAGTATGGCGCTGGGATCCACTCAGATTGGACATTTCTCTTTGATCCCTATCACCTCCTGCTATTATCAGCGGCCCCCGCCTAGGAGGGCATATTGACGATGAAGAGCCAGCTACCACTCCCGTAGACCGAACCCTATCTTTACCACGTAGCGATGGACAATCGCTCCTAAAATGGCCTGGCCGAGCATAGGCGTAACAAACATCATAACCCAAGCAAAGACGGTCCAGAATGTAACTTTCTGCATTGACTACATCGCGGTACAGGTAATCTCATCTGGCTTGAATCACCCCTACTCCGAGAATTGGGAACTCTGAGACTCTGGGGCAGCCTAGAATTAGTAGATCCATCAAACACGGGTCCAGGAAACTGTGGAGGAGCGCTAGTTGTTGTACGAACCAAGTGCCTGGAGAATTGTTGTCTCGGAGCGCCCCTAAACTCATGATCAAACCCCGGAGAATTAATTCTCTTTCTCCGACCCCTGTTACCGTGTCCCGCATTCTGCCGCTGAGCTTGAGCAGCTACTAACTGAGTCAGTAAAAGAATAGCCTATCTCATCTCTTGGCCTGAGGCATCCGGAGTGAGGGACCGAGTGCAGAGCTAAAGCCGAGGCCCCCCTCGATCCTCTAAAGTGGACGAGGCACGGGAAAATCGAGATAGGACCTTATTTTGGGGTTCACTCTCCTCCATATCCGTAGATGGCCCCCGTTCAAGCCCTTCTGCAATCACTGCCTTGCCCTTCTGTGCTGCAGCAGCTTTACCTTTCATTAACTTTGCTGAAATCATAAACGCACCATTAGGGAGAGGAAAATCTTATAACATGGCTCTATAGCACGATCTAGTAAGAAGAAGAATTGTCATTTTTCCTAAATGCCCTTTAGCCTCCTGTTTATTAGTGTGGCGCGCAACACACCATAAACAAGACCCTACTAGACACGGCTCATAGACACTTCCTGGGACTGAACTGCTCTGATACCACTTTTGTCACGACCCGACTACGGCCATGACGGGTATCCGAGACTAACCCCCGAACACCGCTCATTCTGTTACTCCTCTACTCTCATTTATAATATGCACTCATAATCATGGGAAACTAATAACATTGAAACATATTTACTTTATAAACATGAGCCCTTCGGCTGTCAAAACGACACATATACATACATATACATAAGAACTAGTGAGACCATACTGCCCACACATACGTATCTACGAGCCTCTACTAGAATACTAGACATGTAGATGGGACAGGACCCCGTCGTGCCCAAACATGAATATATACATATATGTACCAAAAGAATAATCAATGGCACCTCCGGAAAAATGGAGCGCTCTCAAACAGCTAATAGCTCCTATGAGTCTGGATCGCCTCCCCGCCACCGTGGCATGAACACGCGTCCAAAGAAAACGGACGCGCACGAACGCTGTACTGAGTATGTAAGGTAAGAATGGAATGAACATAATCGAGAAATCGTAAGGCATAAGATGAAGACACAACCTGTGAATGGGTACATTTTATACATATATCATACGTAGCATATCATATAATTTACCATAGTGTATACATCATCATATTATACATACATCATCATACCATACATACATCATCATGTCGTTAACCCGCGTCCGGGTAACCATCATATGCAGCCCACTAGTGGTGATCGTGTCCGGCCTTCTAGGCGCGGTGGAATCATAGCAGCCCGCCTTAGCGGTGACATGTCCGGCCAATTAGGCACGGTGGAATCACAAGCAGCCCGCCTTAGCGGTGACATGTCCAGCCAATTAGGCGCGGTGGAAATCACATTTCCATATACTCATCATCATACATTTCATAGGTATATTATAAGCTAAACACCATCACACATATCATAGACTTATCATTATTAACTATCTTATAGGCATATCATGGCTCTATCATAACTTAGCATCATTACATATATATATATATATATATATATATATATATATATATATATATATATATATATATATATATATATATCATCAAATCATACATTAGGACTTGAAGGCGATTATAGCTATGTCGGGTGACATAAGGTCGTGAACCCCGATTACGTTATGGAGTGTTTAAAATCATTATATCTTACCTTGGAGGGACTAACGTTTTAAGGTGAATACACACAAGGAAAGCATCAATGAATCATAGTCGACATCATTAACTTCGTAAAGACATCATATCATGAACTCTAGGATCTTTAGACTCAAGCTCATCATTATCATTATCGTGTTCATAATGCACCTCTCATGTTATATAGCTATTCATGAGCATAGACTCTTTGTTTCCTTGAAGATAGGGAATTCATGAGGAAGAAGGAATTTCATATCATAAGATTCATGCCTTAGAAAGAAAGGACTAGCCTTACATACCTTTGTCATTTAACTATTCTAGCGCTTGATTGTTCTCCTTTAATGCTCACGTCTTTACCTTCAAGAGAGTTCGTATCGACATTAGCTAACCAATTATAAGAACGTGCCTACTTAAGCTAGAGAAAATTGGGCAGCATTTCCTTTGTTTATACAACTTTTCCCATATTCCATATCAACTCCCAAACATCTATAACAACAATCACAATACCATAGGCAACAACTATCATTCATTTACATTATCCACATTTCACAATTTCACTTCGATTCCTCCATAATCATGATCATAGTCCACTATCGCGTTCTTTCACATATAATACTCATTCCATGTTCTAAATGTAATTCATAACCTATTTACAATCACAACATATCCATATTCATGATTCATTCCAAGCTATGGCTTAACAATGACACTATTTTCACATTCATGACCCATTTTCTATTCCCTCCTACAATCCAAGTGTTTCAACTTCTCAATGCCTTAAACAACATGAAAATACCATAAAACTTACCTTAGATAGTGTAGGAATAGGCCTTGAGTGGAAATACTTCTCTTGCACCAAAACCCTAGTTCACTTCCATTGGAATTTCTTGGCTTAGATGAACTTCAATGAGTTTCATACACTTGATTTTGTTGGTTTGATGAAGTTGATCATCAATTTATCTTGGGTTCTTGTGGATGAAGGATAGAGAGCTTTCTAGAGGATTCTTGAGGTGTGAAGTGGAAATGGAATGAATTAAATGAAGTCAGGGTCCTATATCAACTTAAAAGTTGACCCGACTCACATACGGACCAACATACGGTCCGTATATTTTATACTGACCGTATGTCTGGACCGTATGTTTGGTCCAGGTGAGATGTCATTCTGGGCAGAATATACGGTTGGACATACGGCCAGTATATTTTATACGGCCAGTATGTTTGGCCGTATAATGCCCAGCTATTTCCGAACTTTTTCTCGTCGACCCGTTTGATCTCCAATCCTTATGGAACCTTCTTAACACTTGTTTAACACCTCCATACCAATCTAAGGGACGTTATAACTCTTCCTCACAGCATCATTAAACTCTTATTAACTCGATACTCGTAAATCTTGTCCGTCACATAATATACACTTTGCTTTCCTTAACAAATTTTTCCCCTTACCTCAAATGACTTTGAAATCTCGATGAGGATCATCAAATGCTATTTCTTACTTATCAAAACATCGTATACGTCGTGCCCTTCGTTAGTCTATTCATGGTACGTTAACGGGAAATTTTTAGAGGTGTAACATTATACGGCCAAACATACGGCCAGTATAATTTATACGGCCAGTATGTTGGGTCGTATAATGCCCAGTTCTTCCGAACTCATTCTCATCGACTCGTTTGATCTCCAATCCTTATGGAACCTTCTTAACACTTGTTTATCACCTCATTAATAATCTAAGGGACGTTATAACTCTTTTTCAAAACATTATTAAGTCATCGTTAACTTGCTACTCGTAATTCCTTTTCGATACATATCGTATGCCTTGCCTTCTCTTGGCAAACCTTCTTCTCTTACCTCAAATGCCTTTGAAATCTTAATTAGGGTCATAAAATGTCATTCCTTACTTATTAAATTACCGTATACTTTGTTCTCTTCGTTAGTCTATTCACTGTGCATCAACGGAACATTTTTCGAGGTGTAACATTCCTCCCCCCTTAAGAACATTCGTCCTCGAATGTTAAGTCCTCGGGGATTCTATAAAAATTTTTGCCGAGTTTCCCCTATAATATGGCACTACCATCCCGTCACAACAAACCCATAATAACAATGCCTCACAGGGCCACAACATAAAAGCAATAGAGTTTGGCCACACACGACCCAAATGCATAAAAGGGAAAACATACATACCTTATGATCTTGATGTCTCATCTTGGATCTCTTCCAGGGGCTGAAATAAGTGCGGGTACTTGAATTTCATAATTTCTTCCGCTTCCCATGTCATCTCTTCTCGGTTATTGTTTCTCCATAAAACCATAACTGAGGCCACTTCTTTGTTTCGAAGCCTCCGTACTTGCCTATCTAATATGGCAATGGATACCTCTTCATAAGCCAACTCTTCTGTCACTTGAACATCATTTACTAGCACGATCCTAGTAGGATCTCCAACATATTTACGAAGCATCGAGACATGAAAAACTGGGTGAACTGACTTCAAATCAGGAGGTAGATCTAATTCGTAAGCCACTTTGCCTACCTTGCGCACAATCTCATAAGGTCCAATGTATCGGGGACTTAACTTCCCCTTTTTGCCAAATCTCATAATGCCCTTCATCGGTGACACCTTTAAGAATACCCAATCTTTAACTTGGAACTTTAAGTCCCTTCGACGATTATCCGCATAGGACTTTTGACGACTTTGGGCTGCTAATAGTCGATTTTGTATGAGCTTAACTTTTTCTACGGCTTGCTGGACCAAGTCTGGCCCTATTAATTTAGTCTCTCCTGCTTCAAACCACCCAATTGGGGATCTACACTTTCGCTCATATAAAGCCTCATATGGTGCCATTTGGATGCTAGAATGATAACTATTGTTATAAGCAAACTCAATAAGTGGTAAGTGATCATCCCAATTTCCTCTGAAATCCAACATACATGCCCGTAACATATCCTCAAGAGTCTGAATGGTACGTTCAAATTTGTCCATCACCGCGGATGAAATGCCGTGCTAAGGCTCACGAGTCCCCAAACCCTCTTGGAAGGACTTCCAAAAATTAGTCGTAAACCGAGTTCCTCTATCGAGATAATAGATACTGGAACACCGTGAAGTCGCACTATCTCTTTAACATAAAGCTTTGCATAATCTTCTGCCACATATGTAGTTCTGACTGGTAAGAAATGAGCTGACTTCATGAGTCTATCCACAATCACCCATATAGAGTCATACTTACGTCGAGAACGGGGCAAGCCTGTAATGAAGTCCATGTTAATTACTTCCCACTTCCAAGTTGAAATTTCTATAGCTTGCAACAATTCGCCCGGCTTTTGGTGCTCGATTTTCACTTGTTGACAGTTGGGACATTGAGCTACGAATTTCGCTATATCTTTCTTCATCCCATTCCACCAATAAATAGATTTAAGATCATGATACATTTTCGTTGCTCCGAGGTGGATAGAATAGCGGGAGCAATAGGCTTCCCTCAATATTTGGTGGCGTAACCCTGCCACATCAGGAACATATAATTTGTCTCGACATCGGAGAACTCTGTCTCCTGCAATCTCAAATGATGACTTCTCCTCCTGAGGGAGTGTATCTCTGTAATGCATTAGCATGGGATCTTCGTATTATCGCTCTTTCACTTCCACTACTAGCGACGAGACTGCTGAATCCCGAATGGTAGTTCCCCCGCTACCCGAGTCCACTACTCGAACTCCTAGGCTAGCTAACCGCCGGAGCTCACGAGCCAGTTCTCTTTTCTCTGGTCGTACATCACACAAACTTCCCATGGATCTACGGCTAAGAGCATCAGCCACAACATTTACCTTTCCGGGGTGATATAAGATATCAACATCGTAATCTTTTAGCAATTCCAACCATCGTCGTTGCTGCAAATTCAACTCTTTTTGCTTGAAGATATACTGAAGGCTCTTATGATCTGTGTAAATATCCACATGAACACCATACAAGTAATGTCTCCATATCTTTAATGCATAATCACTGCAAATTAATTCAAGGTCATGGGTTGGATAATTTTTCTCATGTTTTCGTAATTGCCTTGAAGCATACGCAATCACCTTACCATGTTGTATCAACACATAGCCTAGCCCAATGCCTGAAGCATCGCAATAAACAACATAACCTTCCAATCCCTCTGGAAGTGTCGGATCAAGTGTGGTTAATCTATCTTTTAGCTCCTGAAAACTACGCTCACTAGCATCGGTCCATTGGAATTTTGCTAATTTCTCGGGTCGCCTTTTGAGTGGTGTAAATAGAAGAAAACCTTCTACAAATCTCCGTAATAAGTCGCTGCCAAGCAGAAGCTACGAACCTCCGTAGGAGTTGTGGCCTGGCCAAGTCTTCACGGCCTCAATCTTTTGGCTATCTACCCGAATACCATCCGAAACAATGTGCCCTTAAATGTCACCGAGTTCAACCAAAACTCACATTTAGAAAATTTGCAAACAACTCTCGAGTTTGAAGAACTCTAAGGACAGTACGCAAATGATCCGCATGTTCTGCCTCGGATCTAGAGTACACCAAGATATGGTCGATCAATACAATCACAAATAAATCTAAGAAGGGCCTGAACACATCGTTCATCAAATCCATAAACACTGTCGGTGCATTAGTTAGTCCAAATGACATTACCCGAAACTCAAAATGGCCATATCTTGTTTTGAAGGCTGTCTTAGGGATATCTTTCTCCCTAACTCTCACTTGATGATACCCGGATCTCAAATCTATCTTCAAAAACCATTTGGCGCCTTGTAATTGGTCAAATAAGTCATCAATCCTCGGTGGATATTTATTCTTAATCGTCACCTTATTCAACACATAATAGTCAATGCACATTCGCAAGGAGCCATCTTTCTTTCGGCAAACAATACGGTGTTTCCCACGGGGATGAACTAGGCATAATAAAGCCTTTCTCAAGCAAGTCTTTCAATTGCTCCTTCAATTCTTTCAATCATGAGCCATTCTATAAGGTGGAATAGATATAAGCTTCGGTGTCCGGCAACACATCAATAGCAAAATCAATCTCTCTTTCCGAAGGAAGGCTCGGAAGCTCTTCCGGAATACATCCGAAAACTCGTTCACTACGGAACCGACTGAAGAGTTGGCGGTTCAGCTTCTACATCTTGAACCCGAACTAGATGATAAATGCAACCTTTTGTGATCATCTTCCTTGCCTTTAGATAGGAAATAAACCTACCTTTTGGTGACGCAGTATTCCCTTTCCATTCTAAAACTGGTTCTCCCGAAAATTGGAAATGAACCATTTTCATTCTACAATCAACATTGGCATAGCAAAAAGCCAACCAATCCATGCCCATAATAACATCAAAATCCACCATTCTTAACTCATGTAAGTCAACCATAGTATGACGGTCACAAATCACAACTACACAATTTCTATACACTCGGCTGGCTATAACCGATTCACCAACGGGTGTAGACACCTCAAAAGGTTTGATCGACTCTGGTTTGACTCTAAACCGACCCGCAATATATGAAGTAACATATGACAATGTGGATCCTGAATCTATCAAAGCATATACATCATGAGAAAATACCGATAATATACCGCGACAACATCAGAGAAGCTCAAGATCTTCGGCGTCCACCAAAGCATAAATACGGGGTGCCGAGGACCGCGAACCGAAGACTCTCTCTCTCTCTACCATGGCCGACTGGCGCATGTGAACCTGGCCCCATAGGGCGTATAGATGACGAAGATCCGGCTACCGACCCTGAAGGCTGGGTCCTACCTCTACCACCAACTGAGGGGCAATCGCGCATAATATGGCCTGGCCGACCACATGAATAGCAAACCTCCGAACCTAATCGGTACTGACGCCAATGTAACTTCCCACACTAAGAACATCGTGGCATGGGTGGTCTCACCTGACCCGAATCACCCCTGAACTGAGAATCGAAGAAACTCTGACTCGGCCTGGAATGAGTAGATCTATCAAATCTCTGGCCTGAAAATCTTGGAGGCGCACTAGTCATAGAATGGCCGGAATGTCTAGAAAATTGCTGTCTGTGCCCGCCTTTAAACTCACTCATCGGACCCGAAGATCTAGCCCTCTTGTTAGACCCTCTATCATGCTCACGCTCACTTCTTTGTTGTTGTAGGATTTCTTCTAAATTTTGAGCATGGTCCTGAATGCATGAAATATCCATGTTGTCCTGAAGGGAAGCAGTCAAGCACCTATCCATCAAATGTGGCCCTAGGCCTTTCACAAATCGGTGCACTCGGTCACTCATATCCGCTACCATGGCCGAAGCATACCTAGCCAAAGAATTGAAGCGGAGACTATACTCTAAAGCACTCATGCTTCCTTGCCTCAAATTCAAGAACTTATTCCGCTCTAGCTCGCCGAACCTCTGGAGGCAAATAATATCGGAGGAAAGCATCTACAAATTCTTGCCATACCGGGGGAGGCGCATTGGCTCCCCGTGAAGCCATCCAAATCGTGTACCAATAAACCACAAAATCCCTCAATCTATAGGATGCTAACTCCACCGATTCGGTGTCCCAAGCATGTATCAACCGAAGTGTCCTCAACATTCCATCAATAAAATTCTGAGGGTCCTCATCCGGCTTTGATCCAAAGAATTTCGGAGGGTTCAAGCTAATAAAATCACGGGCCCTTGCACTAACAGCCCTATCACCTTGCCCTGTACCCTGCCGCTGGGTCTGGGCAGCAACCAATTGAGTAAGCAAATGAATGGCCTCTTTCACATCTTGGCCTGAAGCATCCGGTGGAGGAGCCGGAGGTGCTGGAGCTGGGGCTGAGGCTCCCTCACGCTCCTCAAAGATAGGCACTGAATGGGAGGACTGAGATCGAGCCGCATTCTGGGACTCACTTTCCTCTACAACCGTTGGCGGTGCTCTTTCAGCCCGCTTTTCTGCCACTGTCTTGCCTTTTTGGGCTGCCGTAGCCTTTCTCTTTACAGGCATCTCTGAAATACATAACACACGGTTAAGGAAAAAGAAGTTCTTATGTCATAGCTCTATCGCACGATCTCATGAAGAAAGAAGGTCATTCATTCCTAAAATGCCCGCAGCCTCTTGGTTGTGAGTGTGGCGCGCAACACACCCATAACCAAGACTCTAATGGACATGGCTCGTAGACACACCCTAGGACAAAACTGCTCTGATACCACTTTTGTCACGACCCAACCGGAGGGCCACGACGGGCGCCCAGTGCTAACCCACCCGGCACCTCTTATCATACTTTCACATTTACATCTAGGTGAGCCACATAGCTAAATCATACTTTTATTCCTCATTCATACTATTTCCATTGGGCAACAATACATTTATATCATCATCAACAACTATGCCCACAATAATGTACACAAGCCGATGAGGCTAACAAAATGATATCCAAAATATAGGCCGACAAGGCCAAATACATCTAACCATATACACATGTCTACGAGCCTCTAAGGAGAGTATGTCATATCATATAGGCGGGACAGGACCCCGCCTTGCCCATAAATATGTACACAAGAGAATAAATACCAAAAGCTATAGCTCCGAATGAAATGGAGCTCCGCTATGTAGTCCCTGAGTAATAAAGCTATTGATCAAGCCTGTCTCCCTGGCCACCTGTGGGCATGACGCAAATAGTCTACAAACAAAGGACGCGCACAAAGAACGTACTGAGTATGTAAAGCATGATCAACATCATTATGAAAGCATAATAGACAACATAAGAAATAACATAGGATGGGAGATAGTAGTATCATCGTCATAAACACTTACTTGCTTTTCATAGGGACTTTCCATTTCTAATGCGTGA
The DNA here is from genome assembly GCF_029784015.1 of Lycium ferocissimum. Classification (NCBI taxonomy): domain Eukaryota; kingdom Viridiplantae; phylum Streptophyta; class Magnoliopsida; order Solanales; family Solanaceae; genus Lycium; species Lycium ferocissimum. The sequence goes on along the minus strand of NW_026718524.1, from coordinate 13,779 downwards.
TTGTGTACATACATCCGTATTAATTTCCGTACTCATTTACATTTCGTATCCATTTTCGTATTCATAGCATATTCGTATTTATATTCATATTCATATCGTATACATATCTATATCATGTACGTAGCATACCCGACCATGAAGGTTTGGTGTTTCACATACCCGGCCATGACAAGGCTCAGTGAGTATACATACCTGGCCCTACCAAGGCTCAGGGTTATCCGTACCCATCTGCAGTGGTGCGCGCGCAATATATATATATATATATATATATATATATATATATATATATATATATATATATATATATTCTACCTGGGATTTCATAATAGCCATACATAGACATATACATAAAAGCTCATAAGCATCTTTAGCATTATTACTATCGTCGTTCATTACAGCTATCCCTAGAGGATTACTCATCATATGAGGAATTTAGTACAATCGTAACATATCGAGAATCATGAGCTTAGTAGCTTTTAAAGATAGAATCATTTGGAGGACATCGTAGGCTCATAGAAGAATAGGTATTTGGCCAAGGAACCATGCCTTATGAAAGAAGGGTTAGCCTTACATACCTTTCCGTTCAACTATTCTATCACTTGCACGTTCTCCTTTAATGCTCGCGTTTCTACCTTCATTAGAGTTATACTATCATTAGAAAATCGATAGCTTAGCATACATGACTAAAGCTAGAGAAAATTGGACAAAGATCTCCTTTATTTATACAACTTCCTCCATATTATATATCAACATCAATAATAACATTCACAACATCATAACAATAGTCTTTATTCACCTACATTATCCTTACTTCTCAATTCACTTCCAATCATCCATATCCATGGCCATGGCACATGATTACATTCATTCACATACAATGTTTACCCCATGTTCTTAACATTATTTATAACATAACCATAATTACAACATATCAAGAATCATGACTCAATCCAAGCTATTACTCAAAATGACACTATTCCCACATTCATGACCCATTTTCTATATTCTTCTACAATCCAAGTGTTTCAACTTCTCAATACCTTAAACAATATGGAAATACTATAAAACTTACCTTAGATGGTGTAGGAATGAACCTTGGGTGGAAACACTTCACTGAAAGCAAAATCCTAGTTTCACCTTCACTTGGATTCCTTGTCTTGGATGAACTTTAATGGGTTTCTTACACTTGATTCTCTTGGTTTGATGAAGTTGATCACTAATATCCCTTGAATTCTTGTGGGAGAAGTATAGAGAAATTTTCTAGAGAGATCTAGAGAGAAGGGTGTGAAGGGGAAATGAAATGAAATAACTTGGACCCCTTATTAATAATACTCAAATCTGTCCCGACCATTTTCTATGGACCAACATATGGTCCGTATAAATTTCACTGACCGTATGTCTGGCCGTAGATTTGGTCCATTGAGGCTGGCCATCTGGGCTGATTATACGGCCAAACATACGGCTCAAAGATAATTTATACGGCCAGATATGTTGGGCGTATAATGCCCGCTTCTTCCGAACTCATTCTCGTCGACTCGTTTGATCTCCAATCCTTATGGAACCTTCTTAACACTTTTTTATCACCTCATTAACAATATAAGGGATGTTATAACTCTTCTCCAAAACATTATTAAGTCATCGTTAACTTGTTACTCGTAATTCCTTTTCGATACCTATCGTATGCCTTGCCTTCTCTTGGCAAACCTTCTTCTCTTACCTCGAATGTTTTTGAAATCTTAATTAGGGTCATCAAATGTCATTCCTTACTTATTGAATTACCGTATACTTCGTGCACTTCGTTAGTCTATTCACTGTGCATCAACGAAAAATTTTCCGAGGTGTAACAGTTGTACTATATTTGTACCTTAATATATCCTCTGTACATGCTTGTTTATTTAGGATTGGTCTTTAGCTATGTCATGCTCATGTTGTTACCTGTTTCTTCCCATAGCTATGCCTGTCTGTTGCAATCTTTGATCTTGGATACACTAGACTTATCTGTGTTCATTCATCTTTATCATGTATCACTACTGATTCAATTTTCCTCTGGTTACCTTATGGTGATATACTTGTCCTTGAAATTTGTTTCCCATGACTCTATGATTGTAACTGCCTCTAATAATACATGTGTAGATTCTGCATCTTTGCTTCACCACTGGAGGCTACAGCTTTACTTCTTGCTCACCCCATGTCTATGTTCCTAATCTGTATCTTGGCTATCCCCTATCTATGTCCGATTTACTCGATCTCTCTATATCTATGTGCCTTTGCTTATTTTGTTTACACAATGCCTACTTGGTTCAATACTGCTTTGAACTATGCTACCACTTTGTACCTGCTTATGTTGTGATTGTTTGGTTCAATCTAGCTTTGATTACATTGTATCCATGTATGCTATTTCATCATTGTTTAAGTCATATTCAGTTGTCTTGGTTTCGGTTAACTGGAAAATTGTCCATTCATCTTTGCTTCTCATACTCTTTACTTGTTCCTATTAATTTGTGGCTATCCTATCCTATAACTATGTGCATTAGACTTGTTCTATCTGTTCCAAGCCTGTATATGGATATGTAAGTCTGTGTCTTCCATGGCTGTATTGGTTGGGAGAACAAAGTAGTTTGGGGGCCTGGTTTCAACCTTCCCCTGATGTCCAGCCATGCCGGAGGTTCACGAAACCTCTTGAAACTTGTGCGGCATCAGGAATACGAATGGTGATGACTTTCCCTTCTCACTACCCAAGTCTTCCCCAATAAAGTCTAAGGGCATGGAGGTGCATATACATACTACATGACTTGTGAATAGATGTGATGATATATATGTATGTGTGTATAGCTATGTATGTGATAGGATCAGTAAAATATAAACTAATGGGGTCTTTGTTTCTTTTCTTCTTCACTGCATGGACACTTGGGCCGAGTATAAAACCAACATGTTGGGCTGAGGCCCAACAGACATTTCTTCACATTTGGGGCGAGTCCAGTAGGAAAGGGAAGCTAATATCTATGTTATACGCGTAGAAAGCCCAACCATGGGTGAAAATGACCAAACAGGGGCTTGGTACGCCCCTAGTCTTCCCATCTTTTATATTTATTTAATTAATATGAAGTTGATTTTGATTGTATTATTTGTGTAAAATTGTATAAAACTCATAAATTATATTGGAATCTTTATGTTTTGAACTGCAAATAGGTCGATGGGGAAAATCAAACTCCCCACCTTGGAATAGAAATGATCTTTATTCTTTTGTAAACAAAAAAATTATTATTCAGTAAATAGAGGATTTCCTAATTCAATTATTTTATATATCAATCAGAAACCGTCTTAGGACAACGGTGCTTACGCCGTTTAGTCGACTTTAGGTCCCCAAAATGAGTTTTTTCAAAACCCGCTTAGTATAAATAAATTTTCAAGATAAAAAATGGGAAAAAATCGTTTCTTTAGTACAACTTTGAAACGGACAAGTACAAACAAATCAAAAAAAAAAATCAAAACTTTGACAGATCTTCAAGAAAACAAAACCAGATCAGATTTTTTTGAAATTAATAGATGTAAACAAGTTAAGTGGTGAATCCCAAATAAGAAATGAGTGTTTTGGGCCAAGCCTCAAGTAATCAAGAAAATTTATCTAGTTTTGGGCCAAAAGCCCATTAATTATGCTTTCAATAAGTTAAGAAATAACTACATGATATAACAAACATATAGTGGGTATTAACATTTAGTAGCTATAGTTTAACTTAATTACTTCTCATAGCAAACATTTGTGTATTAATAACATTTAGTAACTATATATATACACACACAAAATAGAATACTCATCACACTATTCACTCCCAACCCATCCCTCTCATCTCTCTCCCCCCTCTTTCTCCCCACCGCTCCGCCGCCGGCCACCGCCCGGACAAAGTTAATTTTTTCCTTTATTCTCCGGAGGCAAAAAGGAAAAAAAACCCCGCCAAATCCCGAAGCCCGACGAAGTCCCTCCAATCTCCGCTGTCGCCAACGAAGAATTCAAGATGCCGACGATGGCACGCCGGAAAAGAACCTCGGATCTATGCCGGAGAAGAAGAAAAACATCCGAAAAAAAAAAATGTCGTCGTTGTATTCGCTGGAATTTTTTTCCGGTCAGATCTGGAAAAAGTCTAGATTTTCATTGTATTTGTTGTATATTTACCGTGTATACAATATTTTTTTCACTTGTATTTGTTGTAACAACCGGAAAATATTTCTCCTTTAGATTTTCGCTGTATTTGTTGTATATTTTGGATACAATTTTTTCGTTTGTATTTGTTGTATACATAAAAAATATGGCTTTTTGTTAATTTTTTGGTGTATCTATGTTTAACGTATTTTTGGCCTGTATTTGTTGTAGACATACCGAAAAATATGGCATATTTGTTAATTTTTTTGGTGTATGAATGTTTTATCATTTTCGTATGTATCCGTTTATAAAAAAATATGATGCAATTAGTATATGTATTCTTTTTACTCATTGTATTCATGAATACAACAAGCCAATTTATGAATACGTATAGTTATTTTATGAATACAAATTCATAAATACAAAAAATTGAATACACGTTTATAAAACATTAGCCCCAAATGTTTGCTATTTATGTAAAATGCCCATAAGTTAATATGGAAATGTGCCAAAACCCAACCTAAAGAAAAAAATGCGGAAGCCCGGAAAGGAGACCCGCTTTTATGTATACAAACTATATTTCTCCTTTAATTAAAAATCCCCATCTTGAATTTTACATAAAAATGAGACTATTTTAAATGCGATTTGTAAATAACAAAACGTTTATAAAACGCAAAGTCTTAGATAAGGCGTTCTAAACGTATTAAACCTAATCGACCGTTAAGTACATGGACAAAATTATGTATACTTAAACATAACAATTTTTATATTTTCTTTATAAACAACATATATAAAAGGATGGCAATTTTTATACTCTCTTTACAAACAATGTATACTATCCTTGTATATAAAAGGAAACTATTTATATCCGGATATTATAAATCCGAACTTAAATACCCTATATATAAGGGATATACTCAAATTCCTTTTTTCAAAATGAAATGCGAAATGACAAATTTTTATAAAATAAACAATTCATGCAAATACTCATACATTGGAATTCGAAGGTCAACCGTATAATACGGATTCTTAATACTAGGTGCCTAATACCTTCCTTGTGGGAATCACTAGAATCCTTACCTAGAACTTTGAATTACGAAAGTTTTTTCACTGTATATGAATAAACCCTGTGAAACTGATTTTCCTAATTTTCTAAAAATTAGGTGGCGACTCTTTTAAAATAAAATCTGAAAGAGCACCAACAAGTTCGAAATAGCTTTCCGAGCTCTAATCCCGCCCGCGAAATGCGAACCGTAACACTTGTATCCCTAATATCCATAGAATTAACTATAGTTAAACTGTTTTTACATTGTCAACCTAAACCAGCATTAGGACTTTAAACTTGATTATATGTTATGAAACTAAAAAACTGAGTTATGCTAGAGATAATTTGTTTTCAATATAATGTGATGCTATATTCTCTTTTATCGAAACTTGAACCGAACTATACGTTAGTGATAATTTGTTCGCACTATCCAAAACGTGAGTGAGGAATAGTCAACCAATTACATCAATTATGAAGGGCGGCTGCTTAAAAGATTTAACATGGTCCAAACCCCATATTATTATGTTGCACACAGAAGAAGAGAAGAGCTGGAAGTAGTACTTAATGAATAAAGAAGAGTACTAGTTAGTTAAGTTAGTTAGGGTGACCTATTTTGCTATTTCTATGTATGCAGATTAGTCCCCTTGTTATTAGTTATTTACTTATTAGTATTTACACATAAGTCCATTAGTTGTTTGTTTTTTATTGGCTGATGGAATAGTTAGTTACTGCATCACCATTGTATATCGTATATCAGGATCATGCCGTCTTTCTTCATCATCAATGAAAATATCTCTTTAGTGTTAACCTAGAGTAATTTAGCTGTAGTTTTTTCTCTGGTTTTTCCCTTCGATTTCTGCCATTGGCAACAGTGGTATCAGAGCAAGTTTTTGGCTCTGTGGAATCGATGGCGACTGAAATGCAGGAGATGCTTTCTCTCCTCCAACGAATGTCTATGGAGATGGCAAATTTTACCATACGACAGGATCAATTGGAGGCAACCCATGAACAAGCTTTTAAGAACCAAGAGCAAGCTTTGCAGGTACTACAAAATTCGTTACCGATGGAAAAAGGCAGAAAGAGATAAAGAAACACCAATTGTTTGTGTGAGCTATATTCACCCTCTGGTGTTCCTTTTACATTTGGAAGTTTGTCATCCCCTCTGTCCTTGACACCATTCAATCCTGCTCACTCTCAAAACCCACACAACTATATTCCCCATGTTAATCCCGCTCCTTCTCGAGCTCCTACTAGTCAGGCAATTAATTCTCTTAACCCAGAAGCAAGCAGTTTTAACCCTCAAGGAACAAGTTCTGCACAGATCCATGATATCCAGTCCTCACAACCTATCCAAACTTCTTTTGGACAACCCCAAAACTCTCAAATCTACCCTAGCCAAGGCCAGAACTCACAAATTCCATATAGCCTAAATATGCCCTATCAAACCAACACTAATCAGTACCAAAACACTTCTTTCAATACCCAAGTTCCTTATACCCAAGGTGTGCAATACCCGTCTGCTCAATATGCTCAACATACTCATGTACCACCTCCTCTCTATCATCAAATACCTTATGTTCCTCCACCTATATTCAATCTCAGCCCCAGTACCCTCTAAACCACCAGCAATTCCAAAACCAGCAGCACCCTTCAAACCAACATTCCCATAATCAACCAAATAGCAATATGTCTATGCTTACTCCTGCTTTCACTAAATACACAAAAATTGAATTTTCCAAGTTTAATGGAGAAGATTTAAGAACCTGGCTCTACAAAATAGAACAATTCTTCTCTGTTAAGGATGTTCCTACCCATCAAAGGTTGAAGTTAGTAGCCATTCATTTTGAGGGTGATGCATTGCAATGGCACCAGGGTTATTTGAAGGGCAGATCTCATTTACCATTACCAACATGGGAGGAATATATTTATGCACTGTCTGATAGATTTGGGGCTGAATACACTGATCCTATGACTGAAATAATGAGGGTGAAACATACTGGAACTGTAAAGGATTATCAATCTTCCTTTGACAGTGTGATGACTAGAATCAACCTACCAGTGGAGTATGCAATCAGTATTTTCTTAAACAATCTTAAACCTGAGCTTAGTGATGCAGTGAGGATTGGTAATCCTTATAGTTTACCCCAAGCTTACTACTTAGCCAGGTTACATGAATCAAACTGTTATATCCCGTATTTTGTACATTGGGACAATCCGAGTTAACTACGATAAGTTAAGGACAAGACTGTCCGGGGATGCGAGGTAGAGACTTTTATTTGTTTAAAGCATAAGTTGTGTATGATTTTATTGGCATGGAAATATTAAGGAAACATTTTGGGGTTAAAAATGAATTAATGAAAGTTGGCAATTCTTGAAATTTAAGGGGCATGTGGCCGGCCACATGAGGTGTGGGCCAAGGCCACATGGAAGCTTAATATATGCTACTAAAAGATGACTAAGTGATCATCTCTTCATCATCTCTTCACTTAAGAAAATTTTAGAAGCTTGGAGAAAACTTGAAGGCAATTTACCATGGTGGAAAAAATTTGAAGTCCAAAAATAGCCATCAAAAAAAATATTTTCTTCTAGTAATTCAAGCAAGTGGGAAGGTCCTCTTTAACGTGAGATAGTTGTTGAGTCGTTAAACCGTTCGTTTTGTCATTTGCAAACCCTAGCTAAGTTGTGAAGTTGAAGGGAAAAGGTAAGGTTTGATCTTCTTTTACATATGTTATGGATGATTTGTGTATGTTGTAGAATGTAAAAATGGATGAAACTCATGAAATATTGCATATGAAAGTTGAGCCGTGTGTATGGCTTGTAGCCGTGTAAGTGTGTGTGTTGTGTAGGAGTGATGAATTAATTCTATTTAGCATGTTTGGTTGTTGTAGTGTGTTGAATGGATGAGAATCATGAATTTGGTGTGTTAGGGTGGTGGCCGAATATGGCCTACCTTGTATGGTTAGGAATGAATTAATTCTATTTAGTATTTTGGTTGTCGTCGTTATGGATTCCATGATTAAAATGAGAGTTTAGTGATTCAAGTTGATGTTGTAATTGTTGCGGGCTGATTTGGAAGTTAATGTGTTTTTAATGTAATTTTTACATTTATGAGAATAACATTGTTAAAGTGTGGATTGTTAGTGTAATTCATGAATTTGAGAGAGAGGAATGTGTTGTTGTGTTGTTCTCGGGTTTGGGGTGGTTTCGGGTGAAATGGTGCTTTGGTTGGGTTGTTTTGAATATTGTGCGGATTGTGGGAAGTGTTCTTGAATATTGTTTGAAAGGTTTCGGATTAGTAATTGAACGTGTGAGCATTGGTGTTAGTTTGATTATGTGTTGGTTTGTATGTATGCAGTTGAACTGAACATAATTGGAATGTTGTCGAAATATGTGGAGAAGAGTATTTAATGATATAATGCGTTTTGAATTGATTATTGATGTTGTGAACATGGTTGTTGGTATTGTTGTTGAAGAATTGGCCGAGTTGAATTCTCGGGGTTGTTGAATTTACAGGGGAAATCTTTTAAATTTCGAGAATTAAGTGTTAGTTTGGAATTGAATTCCTAAACGCCTATAGCTAATGTTTGGTGTCGATGATGTTATTGTAGATCTTGGTGATCCCGAGACTTAAGTTTGGATTAGCTTTGAGAGCGTCGAGGTATGTAAAGCCTAACCTTTCTTTCTTTTGGCATGTCTTAGTTGTAAGTAAGCTATGATACGAGCCTCGAGGTAACTCTATTTTGCGATCCGAGTATGTCTACGATTCTTATTCACTTTTAACGTTGGCATTCGTAATGTATTAGAAAAAATGGTCCTTATGTCTTTGGTATAATTGGATTTCAAATGCGCATAAATAGTTTTGTTCCTAAAGAGTTCTACGTCGAAAAAGTGGCCGTAACTTTCGTAAACGGAACCGATCGCCTCGATATGCTCAACTCGTAGGAGATTCGTAGGGCGTATAATGACTATGTCTTCCATAGGCGGGCTCGAATTGGGTCGATGCTCGTCCGTGGGTCCCGCGACTTTCCTTTGTATAGTTCCAACGACTTTGTGACGAACTTAGTATGGCTATCGTCCCGACCCCCGAGTATGGTTAGTCCACTTATTTGTCGAGTCTGTAATAATGATTTTTAAGCATATGTTACTCACGACTACCGTCGTGCATTCTCGCCGTATCTTTCGCCGAGTCCGGGCCGGTTATGTTGTCGTGCGCACTATGTTATATTCCGTGTTATCTTGTGTTATGGTTCACCGAGTCCTCGCCGCAGGGCCGGGGACCCTATATATTATGGCGTTTTATGTGTTGTGGAGATATGTCGGGTTACGGAGATATGAAGCCTTCTGATGTTATGCTGTGTTATGGCGCCAATGACGGGCGGACGACCATATTCCCTGAGCCCTATGCATGATTTGTGTTTTAAAAGTAAACGTTTTGGTATTTTGGTTATTATACTTATTTTCTGTACTTCTGTTTCGATTATGATTCTGTTTACTGTATTTCTTGCTTTGCATACTCAGTACATATTCCGTACTGACCCCCTTCTTCGGGGGGCGCGTTTCACGCCCGCGCAGTACGCCCATTTTCGGTGATCCGCCGGCCTAGGACACCTATTCTCCGCTGGTTGGAGTGCTCCCTTTGTTCTCGGGAGCCTATATTTTTGGTATATATTCTTCCGTTGCATATGTATTTGTTTATTCGAGGGGTACGACGGAGCCCCGTCCCGTCATATGATTCGTTGTTCTGGGAGGTCCGTAGACATATATGTGGGTTGTGTATATTTCTGTTCGGTTGTGTTCATATGGTATATGTTTTGGGCGGTCCCATTCGCCGTGGCAGCCTTGTCGGCTTGCATTTGTGTATATATTTTGGGACGTTGCGCCATATGATAGCCTTGTTGGCTTCTGTGATATATATTTGTGTTTGCGATAATTGAGACTAAGTATTCGATATTTGTATATGAATAAGTTATCCGTATGCGATTCCGGTTAATGAACGGTATGTACGGGTGCCCAGCTTGGGCACTAGTCACGGCCTACGAGGTTGGGTCGTAACACAAACTTTAATGCTCAAAGTAAAGCTATACTAGGAACCCATACTGGTCAAGTGACCACAGCTGCTAGAAGTCAAATGGGAGGTGGATCAAATCGGGCAAAACAAAAACAACCAAGGAAGTAATAATCAAGGGGGTAACAAGAAGCCAAACAGTTGTAGCCACTTTTTAATACTAATAGGAAGAAAAAGTGGTGACCTTGCCGAATATATATATATAGAGATAAATGGACTATGTTACTTCGTGATGAGATGTTTGTACCAGGGCACAATTGTAAGGCTAAAAGGTGTTATTCTCAATAGATACATGGAGGAAGGTGGAGTGGTTGCTTTAGATGATGTGAAACTTGACGAGATTTTGCTGACGAATATATACGTGCTTATAGATCCATACGTCGAGAATTGTGCTATCTCATTACAAAGCCTTAATGGAACCAATGGATATAGGACTCGAGAGCCGAGGGCTTCACCGAAAAAGAAACCTCTTAATATTTTCATTGATCGTGGATCAACCCACAATTTTAGATGTGGAAGCCTTTGAAGAGATTGGGATGTCACTTGAACAAAATTAATGCTTTCAAGCCTTTATTCAAGAGAGCCGGAGTGGTGGAGATATTCCAACCGAGTATGTTTGTAAAGGGTTCTTTGTGGCTAATGCAAGGAGAAATATTCAAGGAGGATTTCTATATCTTCCCGATAGGCAACCGTAACTTGGTTTGGAATAAATGGTGTCACCCCAGCTAGAGGACATGATTAACTTCAACAAAGTCACTTATGGAGTTTTACTATGAAGCCAGTTAGTTGGTGTGATTAAACCAAGTTTTAAGAAGTAAAACCCATCTCAATTGATGAACAAATCACTCGAGGTGGCACAAATATTCATGATCAAGGTTAAGGCCAAAGCAGATTCGGGGAAAGGACACGGGAAAGAAGCATGGAACCACCGTGGTGTTAGAACACAATAGATGAATATCAAGGTATATATGAACCACATCAACTACCTCCTTCAAGAGGAGTTTTCGACCACCATATTCCTTGATCAAGGAAGCCACGCCGGATCAATGCAACGCGTATTCGTACTCGCGAGCCACGACCCAACCCCGTAGGGGGGCCGCACCGGTGCCCGAGTCAAAGCACCCGTACGCGCTCACAACCGAAGTAAGGCATACAAACGACTCGTACATGTGAGCATAATCGACGTAATCCAAACCGACGCACACAAATATATATCATACGTGCTCGCAAGGCTATCCGCCATCATAATATACATAATGTAGTGCCTAAAATACACACACGCTTTATTTTGAAAGCAAGTCGCCCCCGCACGGGCCGCCCAAACACGACTTACTCACGCATTCGAACAAACCCGTACATAACCCACATGCCGATGAACTACGGCCTCTAATCCATAAATAAAATAATATGACGGACGGTGGCCCCGCCGTATCCCCGATATGCACATATACATACATAACGGGAGAATATATACCAAAATGTACGGTTCGGAATAATATATCATATAATGATATGGGTGTCCTAGAGGAACGGCGGATCACCGAACCGTACGTTATGTAATGTGGCACGAAACGCCGCCCCGATCACATCGGGGTCCATCATATATCATATGTACGAGTATGCAAAGCAAAGATATAGTAACAATCACATGATCGAAACGAGAGGTACGTAAAGTAAACATAATAATCCAGAATACCAAAATGATGTCGTTCGACACGCAAGTCACGCATACGGAGGCATCGAAGACAATCATAATAATCGGAATACCCGGCCAACACGCTTTCTCCCCCGAAATACGTATCATACATACATATACGAACACATCATAACATTATATCTTATCATATTTATATTAACCGACCGATCATAACCGACCGGATCAAAATCACATATACACACACCGCGTCAAGTACCGAGGCATATATCACAAATACACATACGCGGTCAAGAATCAAAGAACAATATTGCATACCGCGGCCAAGAATCCAGTCAACATCACATCACATACCGCGGAACAAGAATCTAGCGGCAAGATCACATCACGTACCATGGTCACGGACTCGGCGAAAAATGTAATAACGGGGGAATACACGAACAAAGTATAAGTAACCAAATACGGTTTAAAACAATTTCAAAGACTTAATATGTTAATCACACGAACCATCGTCTATAAACCAAAACGGTAGTCAAATCGTATTTTCTTCCGAATATCACTCGGGGCATGTCCGACCGGACCGAAAATCATAGTTACATACCAAATCATGTGCATGAGATCATTATCATAAACTTAAAAGGCGGAGTAAACTGATCATACTCGAAATCGGGATAATAGTCATATCATATTCTTGTAAAAAGTCATCGACGTACGTAAGAAAAGTCGCGGGACCCACGGACGGTGTCAACCCGAGCGAGGCCCGCCTATGAAAAAACATAGTCATCATACATCATGGAATCATTTTTGAGCATATCGAAGCGATCCGGTTCTGTACGTGAAAGATACGGACTTTCGTAGTTTTCGGAATCTTAGAACAAATCTCTTTTAAAACTAAACTTTTACGCAACTTTTGAAACTTAGTCATACAAAGACATAAGGGTCAATATTTCATCATATCAAGCATACGAAGACCAAGAAACAACAAGAATCATAAACGTACATGGTCGGATCGCGAGAGTAGAATTTCCTCGAGGCTCGTGTCATATCCTATTTACCATATCTAAGGCATGCCAAAAGAAGGAAGGGTTGCGAGCTTTACATACCTCGTCCGCCCCCTCCAAGCTAATCCAAACTCCAACCTCCGAGGTCTACATAACATCAATAAATGCCAATGTCAACTATAAGTATTTAAGAGTTCATTTCCAAACTAACACATAATTCTACGAAATTTGGGCAGCACTTCCCCCGTAAATAGGCCAACCCAGGGAATTTAACCCGCCAAATCAACAACAACAACATCAACAACCAACCTAGCAACATCAATAATCAATCCGAAAGGCAACACAACATTAATAACTCTCTTTTACATCATTCAACAACTTTCAATATATTCAATTCAACCCGCTTACCTTCAAGCCCACATCAATGCTTATACGTTCCAATACTAACCCGAACCCATACCAACAATATTCAAAGACATCTTAAACAAGTCATACAACATTTCCAACAATCCAACAATTGTTCCACTCTACCCGAAAACAGTCCCCAAACCCGAGATCACAACTATAATTCATCCCTTACTTCCAAATCATGATTTGCACCAACAATTCACCCTCTAACAATGTCATTCTCATAAATATACAAATTATAACAAATGCACAATAACCTCCAAATCAGTCCGCAACAATTACAACATCAATTTGAGTCATTAAACTCTCATTCTCATCATGGAATTCATAACGACAACAACTAAAACACTAAGCGATATTAATTCATTTCTTGTCACATAAATGGCCCACATTCGGCCAACACCTCCAACAAACATATATAGATGATTCTCATTCATTTCTCCACTCTACAACAATCACAACATGCTA